>NC_141147.1:147616771-147771056 GCF_053477565.2 Lygodium microphyllum | reverse complement strand
TCCCTTGATCCCTGCACCATTGCTTTCACCAAAGTCTGGCTTTGCCGGTGAGCTTTAACTTGGCGAGCATGGCCTTATTTTTAGGTGCAGTACCAGCTGCTTCAAAGTAATCCTCCATGGATTCAATCCAAATTTCAGCATCAGCCTGGACGAATCTGCCTCTCCCGTCAAACTCGGGTGGCTTTATCTACTTGAGGAGGAACTTCTTCTCTTGGGTCACAGCAGTACTTGATGTAGGAGGCGAATTTGGAACCTGTACCTGGGGTTGTGCCTCGATAAAAGTTTTCTTAACGTTATTATATGATAATCGACGTTAGCTTATCTTTCAATTTTTAGTTCAGCTATCTCGTAACAATGTAGCTACTTAACTTTTTAACAACTCTTATGCACAACCATATATTGATAAAAAGAAGTCTTTATTTGTATTTACATGGGCATAGCCTTATACAACGTTTCGTGTGATGATAAGCCAATCATTACATTCAGTTTGGGGATAACAACGTTGTATTGCATTTGTCTACAGGAACTGTGTAATAGTAGGGTTTTGGGTCATGGATCTTTAGGAATCGATAATTTATTGGAAGTTCTGGATACCCTTTCCATTGGAATCCATACTTCTCATGGCGGCCCAACACTTTAATCCTGTCGGCTGGGATTACACGGGTTACTTCCTCATATACATATGAGTTCATTTAAACCCTCCGACCTTGAATATGTAAAGTCGAATTTACGTGAGCTTCCACAAAAATGAACAGCTTCACGACTTTCAAGTCTTCTAACCACTTGATCCTCTTTAGGTTGGTCTGTAGATAAGCAAACCGGTGGGCGGCTATGTAGTAGATTCCTGAAGACCCTATCCATCTTCATTCTATGTATAAAGGTGATGGATTATAAATCTGCTCCAGGATGTTCATCATCTCAATTCTTTGTCTATAAAGTGGAGAATGCATTGCGGTCATAAACATGACCCGAAACACCAAAAACTTGTTCCACGCTTCATAGTTCTGCAAGACAACATTGAAGATGAGGAAATGTTTGGACATCAACAATTTCTTTACTTCATTATATTGAGATCTCATAAAAACAATTCCGTTATTGGTCGGCTCTGATACAAACTGTAACGTGTCCCCTAGTATCATCCAGGACACGTCTTAGCAGTCCATTAGAAAGGATGTCTAGAAAGCTCCGCCCGTCACTCCCATGGAATGTTACGGGTTTTGCGATCTAGTTCTTCCCGCGTCTGCCATGTAGCAGAAGTATCCTGGCCGTTCCCACTTAGGATCGACCGGAATTAGGGTTTTCCTGATGGGTCATTAGCTAACAGCAACTAGCGTCAGACCCGAGCGAACTACTTTATGTAGAAACGCCAGGTCCGAAGCAGATTCACGCTGCACTTGGTTCAAGGAGAATGGGAAACGAGAGAGATGCAAAGCTCAACCTCTCTGCCATAAGGCATAGTCCCATTCCGTTCCCCTAAAACAATGTAAATCGGGTAAGACGTAACTCTAGGTCATCGTTCTCGTTATTCTTTTTGATGATGATGATCATTCCGCTGTTCTTCGAGATTTTTGAGAAAAGTTTCCGGCTAACCGGGACCACCCAACCGTAGGACGGACCCATGGCCCATCCTCCGCACTTTCCTCGGTTTGTTTTAGTTATGTAATTATCTAACACATTAATTTGACATATAACAATCAGCTTCTTTAATTAACCTTGTTAAGCACTGGTTCCTTCACGTAATCTTATTACGTGACATAGAAAAACAACATCAAGCAAGTTCTTTTAACATTTCATCATTTTATCTTTGAAATACAAGGAGTTCCGCCCATAGGCTTTTTCATGATCTGCCTGAAGGCTAACCAGTAATCTCCAGGGATCACTATTCCAAGCTTCCGCCCGTCAACTAGTATGCGGGCCTCGAGATCCAATCCTGAGTCACGTTAGCCTCTTGTGCAGGATCCGGAAGGCGAGGGATTTATGGCCAGAGCCCCCGTGGCACCCAAGCGTCCTCCAGCTCCAAGTAGAACTCAACAGAGAGACCTCTCGCGGCGGGTTTGGTCCACGTTCCCGGTGCGGTCAAACAACCCCCTTGGTTAGGGTCAGGCAGGCAGTCGGGGATAACTGAAGCTGCCTCTCCCTTCAGGTCTTTAACCTGAAGTATAGGTACTTATTTAATTTGTAATTCATAATTCAAACAAAGCCCTAAAATCTCTAGCAAGCACAAACATTTCCATTAATCAACCCAATTGTATGGCAAACTGCTAAGGAAGTGTTCTTTCCTTTTTGAGTGTATCAGCACTCGTTCCCAATGTGTCTTGTAACTTGGCAAAATCTCTTACATTCCGGTGTAGGGCATACCCAACTTGGTTAACCCTAAGGTACCTTAGATATGCTAGTTTCTGGTTTACAACTTTCCTTATTTAGAAGGATATCCAAAAATACGTCTTTTTGCAAGATAACTTGCGTAAGGGTCTGCCGTCCTTGATGAGGGTTTTTTTCCCCTTTTCTCCTTGTGAATCAATCACAAAATGATTTCATACATGTTGCGCAAGTCCTGCGATGGAATAATCTGTCTAGATTCTTTAAGCTGACGAATGTCAGGCCTAGGGTTTCTTCATTTAAGAACCTTAGGGACAAACCCTAGTTTCTTATCTTTATGAATTTATTGTCCCTACAGTAAGGAAAGTAGTCAAGTGTTTGGGGTATGAATGTTTCTATGTTTAGATTGGTTTAGTTAACTTTTGGAAGGTAATATTAATCGTCTTGTCACGGTTTTACTATCCTTGTGACAATTTACTTTCCCAATCAATACAGTTTAATTTGGCATATAGCATAATGCCAAGGTGATACAAAGAGTGACAATACTCCTTGGGACAAAAAGGCCTAGCTGTGAAATTGGTGTATACACACTTTATTAGTCCCAAGTCCTCAAATAGTAGGGGAAAAGTATTAATAGAGTGTCATCCAGCAGTCCCCTTTTACATTTTCTTTCCAAATGAGTTCATATATCTAATTTTTATACTTGTTAATTCCTAACATTTAACTTCCGTTTTCTTTAAAGATGAACTCATGCCAAATAACAACAATTTCCTTGCTAAGATGTGCAACTAGCAAAGATAAATCCCTAGTAATTTGAGCATCGAAAGAAACTTTTCTTGAATTTAGCTATTTACCATGAATCATTGCGAAAGGAATAAGACTAATGGTGTGAGATATAATTTCTACACTTTAGGAATATATTACTATAGTAAATGGTTAATCTTGCTTATAATTTTATAATGCTTGATGCAATTTGAAGAAAGCTAATTTGTATACATTGTCATTCATAAGCTAACTCCTTCGTTAAAAATAACTCGAACAAATATATCCTATCCTTAACAATTTTTCTTTGCATGATCGACTTAAAACCGAATTAACACCAAGAAGAAAAACCTGGCTTTGAGGTGAGATATCCACATGGATACCGGGAGATGACCCTCCCGCAGCTACACCTTGGACTTTCTTCGGCGGCATCGTAGTTCGAATGTGAGATAGCCTTTTCCTTTTTCTTCTTAGAATTCTATCGTCTTCTCCTTCCTTTTCTTTTACCTTTTTCCCACTCTTCCTCCTTTACTCCCTCTTTTTACTCCCTCTACTTCCCTCCCTATCTTTTATCTCACGGCTATTTCTCCCTTACGGGATACCATACGAGGCCATGATGAAGAATTGGATTTTTAGGACATGGGAGTGTGTGGACACCGGCTTGTTTGATAAAACTAAGAACACAAAGCTCAACTAAGAGAGCACTTGCACAAGAAGATCTAAAAAAAGAGTGAAGGAATTAATGCAAGATAATGGAAGTCTGCAAGGTAGCCTAAGGACAAAGTAAGCCTATGGGTGTGACTTGAATAGTCTAAAGAGCTATGAGGGGGGGAAAAGGGCAAGGGCTTAGGGGGGGGGAAATTAAAACCGGGAGGGGAAACAAGGGGGCTTGGGGGGGGGGGGGGAATTTAAACCCGGGGGGGGGGGGGGGGGGGGAGAAACAAGGGCATTGGGGGATTAAAAAAATCTGGAGGGGGGAAAAACAAGGGCTTAGGGGGGGGATTATACTGGGAGGGGGGGGGGGGGGGAAACAAGGGCTTAAAGAGCCCCCTTGGAAGCTTCCAAGCCATCTAGAAGCCTCACAAAGGCACGTGGGGGGGGGGGGGGGATGAAAGGGGTTGCGTGGCGAAATGGTGGCTGAACGGCAGCGGATGGCAACGGCCTCTCGTCTTCCTCCCTCGGCTCGGAGTTATGGCGGCACTCTCCTTGTCTTGCTCGGCCTCTTCTCTCACGGCTCCGCCTTTTTCCTGTACAGCGGCCCCTCCCCCTGCCTCGTTTAAATAGTGGAAGGGAGGGGGATCTTTCCCCACGGCGTGTCAACACGCATGGTCCCCCTCCCTCCTAAGGCTCCACCAAGGAGCTTATAGCTCCTTCTATTCCCCTCCCCCTCCAGCTCGTCAGTTGGCTGGAGGGATAGGGGGGGGGGGGAAATAAAAATAAAAATTCCATAAATCCCATTGATTTTGTTAACGCGGAATATTACAGTCCACCACCACAAGTTTCACTTAGGGATGCACCTCACAAAAATATAAGTGTACCACAAGCAATCAATAGAAGGGTTCTTTGATTTGAGAAAACCTTGATAAATTTACATAAAAGAGGACTTTTAAATGCAATTACGCATGAAAGCCGGCCATAAGTTTCTTAACAAAAATGCATCATTTTACTACCTTATAAAATGTAATCAAAAGGGATTTTATAATAGCCATTGAATATAGCTTATAACATGGATGATTTCTTTCCACCCCTCGAAAAGTGTTAGAAGTACCTCCATAAGCCATAGTACACATCTTGAGATACAAGCAATATAACAACAATACCAACTCCTTAATAGAGGCTCCATGATTGTAGGATCCCCAAGTCTTGAAGCTCTATTTTCTCACTCTGCCCCCCCAATAATCTCACAATTATGCACGGTGATGAAACATGCTTGTGCTAGAAGTGTGTGTATATATATTGAGAAAGAGAGACAAAGAGAGAAATGTACATGTGCACACACACACAAAGGGGGATCCACATAGAGAGAGCTAGTGAAAAATAACCAGCTGCATATCGATTCAAGGGGTAGCACCCTAGCTACATAGCTAATAGTGAAAGATAAGATGGATTCTATGTGAAAATCGTAAAGCAACAACGAGACATGTCTAAGAGGGCCAAAAATCACCTAGGATGACCAATATATACAAGTTCAAGCAAGTCACTGGCATGCCAACGAAGTATACCTCCATGTGTCTAACACTGGAAGTGTTAGAACTACACATGATACATACAATATAATGTTAATAGAACGAAGGGAATACAACTAACTTGTGTTTGTTGTGCGGTCGTAGCCAATCAATGTCTCAGTATTGGATCCATGGTACGTGTAGGTTGTATGCCAATTTCTTGAGAATAGACGTGCCTATTAAGGGGTTGGGAAAACATGACGTATGTGCAGGGGGACATGCGCGAATAATAATTGATGGCATGGGTAGTATTGTTTATAGAAAACCGTCCCTTAATGTATTTTTCTTGGCAAGATTCTCAAAAAACCGATTGAAATTGAAGCTCATATTGATGAAAACCCACATTTTTTTGACATTTTAATTATAAAACCGACAATTTCCCTCCCAAAACCGACCGTGGTTAAAAGGCGTTCCTTTTTCTCCATTGAATAGGGAAAAAGTTTTTCGTGAGCACTGATGGGTAGCCTATACAAAGAAAATGGGTAGCCTATACAAAGAAGAAATCTGGTTCATTCCACACATGCAGGAGCCTGAGCATGCTGAGAATCGACAACCACAGGGCAGGAAGCGACGCGGCAGTTGCCTGGTGGGCTAGCCAAGTCGAACTTTTAAAACGCGCCAATTATGCGCATAAACATATTGGGTTAGTAAATTATGCGCACAAATTAGAAAACACATCAACATATGGCTTTCATAGAGCTAGTGGGCACTACTCCCACTGTCTTGAAGAAGACGTGACAGACTACAGCACGCCTGCGTGGCTCACACACGACGGGTATATCAGAGCCGACCACACAAGGGGAAATCGCTGTATATTCAGTACGCCACGCCAAATAACATCACGTAGCATGATTAATCACCAGTAGTAGCTGTAAGAGCGTTACTATCTTCATTGAGAAGGACGTCGTCGTGCATGCAACGGTAGCCAGTGGGTCGGCGGACGTCGAGGAGAGTCATCAGACTAATCAGGTATGACAAGCGTACGTCGTCGTTACGTACACGTACTGGCCGATTAATCAACCCCTTGTTGAGATACTATTATCAGAATTCATGAGGTGGAGTGACAAAAAAATTATTTATCTGCTTATTATTGCAGTGATCAGATCATCACCATCATAACTCTTGCTGTTTTTTTTTCTGACTAACTCCCTTTTTCATTGATGGTTTGATCTAATTTGTGCAGGCCCAGACGAGTACGGTTCCTTTTCTTGAGCGCAGGGGCCCATGGGATGGAGCTGGAGGCTTTGAGTTCGACGACATAAGATCCATGCCCTCAGACGTAACTCGTGTGCTGGGGATACAGACGATCACCTTGCAATATCCGACAGAGCTGATCAACCAAGTGAGAGGATTCTACGGAAAGCCAGGCGATTACAACGCCCTCACTTCCATTAAGTTCGTGACTAACCTTGGCACTTATGGTCCCTTCGGAGACCAAGATGGAATCTCGTTTACATCCGGTACTACTAAGCCGAACGAACACATCGTCAGCATCTTTGGTAGATCGGGATCGGCCCTCACAACTTGGGCGTCTACATAAAAGACAATCTCTTCGATCACCGAAGTGTACAACAACGACAACATGGAGTGATCGCCTAATCATGCTCAAAATCTCTGCAATAATGAGTAGGCAGGTGGGTGTGCAATCGTCGATGATCGCATGCCGAACAATGGCATCGCCGCCACCACCACCCCTAGGATCGTAGTTTAGGCACGCTCGATATTGTTATGAATGTAACGGTCAGCCCAGAAAACATGCAATTGGCCCTTTTCAAATGTCAAATTTCTTGAAAATGTGTCCCCTCTCGCTCTCTCTCACTAGCTCGTGTTTAGGGAAACCTTCTCAAAATGGTGTGAGAAGCGAAATGCCCTTTTTAAAAGCTACACAGCAATAATTTTGCAAGAGCACCAACAAAAAACTAGTTTAGTGGGTGAGAAACCCCCTTACATAGGACAAGAAGGATTCTTGTAAGGTTCAATTAATGTATATCACATAAGTTGCTTGTGATGCACCTTCTTGAGCTAGCATATTACTAACATCTTTATTGTAAAACACTCATGTGCTAACTAGCCACACCTTACTCTCATTAGCTATAAGTATGCTCCAAAAGATCCTACCCCTTTATAATGCCACTCAACCAATTCTAACATGATTTGCATATTGACAAACCTTATCATCTCCTTGAACCATCCTTTTAGCATTGCAAGCTCGTGAATGGATGCCTTATGTGCCACTCCTCCCTAACTAACACCATACTTAATGTGCTCCATCACGATTATAAATAATACGTTAGTTCTAGGACGTCCTTATTCACGGATAGCAATTGATCATCAATATCCTCTTCGATCCAATCATTGGTTGATTTATTATGGCTAGTTATATTTATTGAATTCATTATTTTTCTAAGATAATTTCCTTAATATTTGATAGAGCTTATGTGTAGAGCAACATGAATTGAATATATGCAGCAAGCACAATTTATTCCAAAGACTTCTTTATTAAATTATTTAAAATAGATGCACAGTTGTTTATTCAAAGGCATGCCTACATCCTCTTTGTAAACATTCATTGATACTTGAGATTTTTAGAAGATATACTAAAGATATTTTAGAAATACTTTATGGCCTCAATAGTTGTGAGTTGTGCAACTGATTGTAACCATCTATCAGTTAACTGAAACTGATGCCAGGAGGCATATTCCACGGTGGATTCCGTGAGGTTTTACGGTGGATTCCGTAAACTTAGATGACTGGGGCTCATACGCAAAGAGGATTCTTTGTGCGAGAAGTTGATGGGGACGCCTGTCCTTTTCGGGCGTTTCATTAATTTAGTGTGTACATGGGTGATTCCATAGCGGGTGATTCCGCAAAATGCATATTAAATTAATAAACGTTTATGAGTTTAGAGTGCGCACTCGTAATAAATTAAGGTTAGGATTTATTTCTAACCAGTTGATTTATTTATGTAGCTGAAGACTGCTAGGTATTCACTTTTGTCGGTTTAATTGTGTTATTTTACTAACGATTGTGAATGCTTCAGTTGATGTGTAGAGATAGCAGCAGTGGCAGAGGAAAGCATTGGAGTCTAGCGGGTTTCCGATCTTTCGATTATATTTTGATAGGCGCCACGCCTATATTTTGATTATGTCTATAGAGACATCGATTATTTATTATTATTTTGTATGCGCTTATGCGCCTGGATATGTTATTTTTATTATTATTATCTTGTGCGAAGGTGAGCTCTTTAGAGCAATCCAACTCTACATTCCATCTTAGCTCCAAACCGACTGTGCAACTAGATTAAACTAAGGCTTAAAGCCTTCATTAATCTCTTCCTACTTAATCAATTTAAGCTTCTTCTAATCCAAGTCACCTGCAAAACTTCATCGAAGTACCATAAGAAATTCCAATCTTTCTTGCTTATTCTATCTGATCATTTTTCCATTAAGAAGTTGCTCTTTATTTTGGTGCTTATACGCCAAATTTTTTTTATCGTGGACAAAGCATCTTTTAACTTTAAGGTGCCTCTATTATTCAAATATCTTCACCAAGCCATCTGCAATCATGATGTCTCGTGAAGGACCATCTAGTACTACCAATTTTGATTCCACATCGCCACTTCCTAAATCAACCATGGAGCGACGCATGGATTTATTGACCATGCAACTAGAAAAAGAGTGTCAATATCGAGCCCAACTGGAGCAAAAGTTGTGATCTCTCAAGCATTTGTCCTTCCAAATTTCCTTCATCAATGACACTATGGTCTGCAGCATCAATGCCATCCCTGAAGCACAATCCAATAAAAGAGGCAAAGATAAGCAAATGCATCTTTAAATTTAATACTCACGATGGTATTAAAGATGGCCTCAAGGTTCTCTCTTGACTAAGTCAATTTGACTTATATTTTGATAATGAAAGTTGTGCTGAAAATGATAAAATCAAGTGTGCTTTATATTATTTTATTGACAAAGCTTCTTTATGGTGGGACATCACACACAAGAGCACAGATCGTCCTCTTATGTGGAAAGCATTCCGTAAAAAGGTTCTTACTAAATTTATTTCTATCCAATTAAGCTTCGCATGCAACAACAATGGCATGTCTTTATGCAATAAGAGCAACATACCATTTCTCAGTACACCAAAAGATTATGGAATACTTTGATGTAACTTCAAATGGTCGAGCCTATAGTTGAATCGACTTTTAAAAGAAAGTGTATGTCCGGCCTTCTTTTATTCTTCCAAGTTGATGAGCATGACACAAAAAAGAAACAAACTAAAGGTTGCTGACAACTTCCAGCTTCCGCGGGAAATAATATGGGTAACAAAAATTCTCATTTTTATTCTTTCCTTACTTTCAATTTTTTATTTGGAAAGAATTGTCCTAATCACTGACCTTGTATGTAAAATTTTTATAATAATGTAAGCTAGTCTACTTCAAATTCTAATCCCAAGATTTCTCATCTACCTACTACTCTACCTAAGACATCTCAACCTAAATATATTAATCCAAATATCTCAAATAAAAATTCTAAGAATGTAAATTTCTATAAATATAATTGCTTAGGCTATGTTGCCAGTTGTTGTCCTATGGACAACACTCGTGATTGAAAAAAGCCTAACGCAAATTTAAATTATATTGGAGGGAATGGAGCAATTGAAGACGTTAAAGCAATGCCTAATTTTGATGAAGCCACGCTTATGGAAGAAAACTCTAATGGCATTAACGAACCTATTGGTAAAATTTCTATCCACGCTTTATTGAAAATGAGATGTAAAATCTATAATAATGAAATAACTATTTTGCATGATGACGAAAGTACGGATGACTTTGTTTCAGAATAGGTAATCCAAAAACTACAACTTAAAACTATTCCTTTCACTTATAAAATTCCTTTTAGTAAGAGATCATTGCCAACGGCCAAGACAACCGCAGTACCCCTTTGTATGTGGTCTTCACTGACACAGAGTGCCTCATTGGAGAAGCCCAGAAGAACCAGGTCGCTCAGACATGATTACGACACAGCCATGCATTGCTAGATTGCCTTTCTCAACTGCCGACAAATGGCATTTGAAGAGAACATGCCAAATATGTTGCAGGGAATAGATGGTTTAATTACAGTCTAAAGAAGATAAAGATGAAAGCTTTTTGTCTGAAAAAACTCTGGATCATGATGGATTGTCGAAGATAGCGTAGATTCCTGCAATCAATTGCATAAAAACAATCTGCGTGATTATGGAAACGTAGCATGGTGCTATTCACAGGGAGTATGATTCAATGCAACCTGATGCTTAGCTCCAACTCTGAGTATCCACCGGGGTATCCATTAGGCTTGTCTCTTAAACCACTTCTAAGCCGCAAGGATTGAATATTCTATCCAAGATGAATCGCAAGGGATAAAGACAAAGCTACCTCATCTTACCCCTTTCTGGTGAAATCTAAGTTCCTTCCTTCTTTACTCCACTTTCCCTTTCTCAAATTTTGGTGACCTTAATACTCCCTTTATTTACACACACTTGTAGCAACTCTAACAATCATTGAGATGAAGGAAGTACCATATCAACATTGCCAAATACACATTCAATTTTCCTCTCTTTTCATGCATATCCATGGCATATTACTCTCTCTTGTGTTCAAGATTTGAAGATCTTTTGAGAATAGATACATTGAGGCTATACTACTATCCTTTGAGGGTATCAATTCAAGAATTTCGTGTATTAGATCTTGTGTTATGAAATGCTAACCCTTCATACCTAAACATGAACAACACATCTAAGCTGAAATGATGTATAGTTAAGATTATAATCCTTTCATCCCCATTTCGTCTTACCTTGCCCACATATGTGTTTGATTGAATGTGGAACCTAATCATTCTTCTTACTCCATGTATTTGCCTTGAGTTGAGTACTCTTCATCATCCTTTGCTCCCATCTTGCAAAGCGTCCCTGCGCGACGAGTGACTTTCACGAAGTCCTGCGCGTATTGCGTGCGACATCTGGTGAACTTGACGTGAAAGCATTGCTAATTGATGAGATGAAGACTTTGTTACAAAGTCTTTCTTCAGCCATTATGATGCAAAATGAGCTGATGCAATTATCTATGCAGTAGGAGTAGTAGTTGCATCTGGATCAATGATGATTGTTGCATCAAGAACAAGAGCATATGCATGGTGCGACGACCAAGGCCATTGAGGCTATGCTTAGTGAGTGAAAATTATTTGATGGCTGGAATGTTTCAGCCTACATTAATGCCTTTGAAAGTGAGATGCACTTTTTCAAAGTTCCAACCAACTGGAGCAACTATTTCTTACGGCTTGTTACGCCTACTTTGTGGCTTAGTGACAATTTTTTCTGTACAGGACTCTAGCTGGGATGCTTTCAAGAAAGCGCTCAAAGATTAATATTTCTTGGATGATTATGGTATTGCTATGTGAAAGACATTCAGAGAGTGGGTTTATTAGCCCAACAAAGGACTTTTTGCTTCTGAATTGTTGTGGGAGTTTGAAGAGCGATACATCTAGTTGGATGCACTAGAGCGAAAATCTCTAAACTCAGAGAAAGTGGAGCTATTCTTATAGGTAGCTAATCTTGTACCTCAGGATGAGTTGGAAAAGCTTCTAGAGGACTATACGGAGCTTATGGGATTGAAGACGGATTGGCAGGATGATGTTGATGTGGTTTTTATACTAAGAAAGAGGCGAAGATGGAAGGCTCCTTGGCAGAATAGAATTTAGTCACCACCAACGATGTCTTCTCCTACCATAACTTCTCATGTTGCACCATCCACTACTTCTCCTATTTCTCAGCTTGTGTCTATGACTATGCCTATTCTTGCTGTGTTTGTTAGACCAACTACAAAATTGACTGTCAAAGATATGATGGAGGAGATATCAAAGAACTTAAAAGATCTACAAATCAAGATGACTAGAGTGGAGCAGCAGCCACTTAGTCCAGCTCCTCTTTTAGCCCCAACTTCTTCTACTCCTGCAAATTCTTCCAGGAGTGATTGTGTCTATCGTTGCATGTAGTGTGATAGTCCACATCATGAGTGAAAGGACTACCAATATTTTGACCAAAGTTGGTAGTCTGGTGTAATGTGTCCACCTGTTATCTTCATGACACGTATTGGCAGTCCATTGGAAAGGATATCTAGAAAGCTCTACCCAGCACTCCCATGGAATGTTGCGGGATTTGCAATCTGGAGCTTTCCACGTCTGCCACGTAGCAGAAGTATTCTGACCGTTTCCACTTAGGACCGACCTGAACTAGGGTTTTGCTTATTGGTCATTTCCTATCGGCAACTAGCGTCGAACCCAAGCGAACTACTTTACGCAGAAACGCCAGGTTTGAAGCGGATTCACGCTGCACTTGGTTCAAGGAGAATGGGAAACGAGAGGGATGCGAAGCTCAACCTCTGCCATAAGGCATAGTCCAATTCTGTTCCCCCAAAACAATGTAAATCGGGATCAGTCATAACTCTAGGTCAACGCTTTTGTTGTTCGTGTTCTTCGACGATCTTCCTGCAGTCCATCGTCATTTGAGAAAAGTTCCCAACCAACCGGGACCACCCATCTGTAGGACGGACCTATGGCCACATCCACCGCACTTTCCTCAGGTTGTTTTAGTTATCTAAATACCTAACACATTAAATTGGACATGTAACAATCAGCTTCTTTAATTAGCCCGTTAAGCACTGGTTCTTTTATGTAATCATATCACTTGACATAGAAAAACAATGTCAAACAAGTTCCTTATTAACAGGTTATCATATTTATCTTTGAAATACAAAAAGTCTAGCTCGTAGGCTTATCCACAATCCGCCCGAAGGCTATCCAGCAATCCACAAGGATCGCCAATCCAAGATTCCGCCCGTATACTAGTATGTAGGCCTTGAGATCCAATCCCGAGTCACGTTAGTCTCTTGTGCAGGGCTCAGAAGGCGAGGGATTTACGGCCAGAGCCCCCTCTGGCACCCAAGCAGCCTTCTGCTCCAAGTAGTGCTCAATGGAGAGACCTCTCGCGGCGGGTTCGGTCCATTTTCCTGGCGCGGTTAACAAGCCCCTTGGTTAGGGTCAGGCATGCAGTCGGGGGTAACTGAAGCTGCCTCTCCCTTCAGGGCTTCAACCTGAAGTATTAGATATCCATTTATCTTTTAATTCACTTATCAAACAAAGCCAAACAGTTCTCTTAAATCTGTAACAAGCATAAACATTTCCATTGGTCGTTTTTGTTGGCAAACTGCTAATATCCTTCCTCTCGAATGTGTTCAGCACTCAATTCGGGATGACTTGCGACTTGGCAAGATCCCCTATATCCTGGGTTAGGGCGTATCCTACTAACCCGACTTCGTCAACCTTTAAGTTCAAAGATTATTTCAGTTTATCGCCTGGTCTTTTTGCTTCCAAACAATTATCTTTACTCAAGAAAAATACTATATTAGGATGATTATTCATCCTCTTGCAAGATAACTTGTGTAAGGACTTGCCAACCTCATTGCGAGAATTGGCTATTCCCTTGTGGTCCAAACACAAGATCATACGACTCTGCACTTGTTGCACAAGTGTCTCATCGACTATGAGACTATTCTACTCATCAAATGGAGTCATAGACAATCTGTTCCTGATGACGTTAGGCTGACGTCGTCAGTCCTGGGTTTCCAAGTTCCATCTTTTTAGCGTAAGACTCTTAGGGACAAACCCTATATCACTTCCCAGATATGTTCCACTGTCCCTACATTCGATGAATGTGGGCAAGTATTTAGGGTATAGGAGTTTCAGTTTTAGCAATACGTGCGACTAGGTCACGTATTAAATCCTAGTGAGTTCTTTGGAATTGAATTAACTCTTTCTAAATCGAGTACTCCGTGGGTTTAGGTGTTTAGGTTTATGCCAATTTGTTTAATTCTTGATGATAATTACGCTATCATTTCCATAACACATGACTCATTGTCTATGTGTAAATTGTTTTTGAACCCTAACTTATCGATTTTATGATCAAGGTTAGGTTATAACCTAACTCCAACTAATCATCCTACAACTTGCGAACAAGATTTACGCTAAACAAGCAACCTTTTATTAGTAATTATGCAGTTGAAAAATGATAATTGACTAGAGTTATGCAACGTAAGAGTCATTTGATGCCTTGCAATTCTCTATGGGTTATTAGCACTTCCCATGATGACTTATTGCAAAGAAGATATGGCCTAATAATATGACATGCAATTTTATACTTCCATCCCTAAACGGAGTGCGCTATCTTAATTCCGTTTTTGTAAACATGGACTAAATGCATATCAATTTTCTAAAGCATTTAAGAATGCATCCTTATTTCCAACAATTATCCTCGCACGATTATAACAATACCAAATAAAAATTAGAAAGGAAAACCTGGACTTGGGGTGAGATGTCCACGTGGAAGCTAGGAGACGATCCTCCTGCGGTTGCACCTTGGGCTTTCTTAGGAGGCATCGTGAATGCACCCTTTCCGTCGTGGATGCAGCTTTGCAACTCCTTTTTGAAATTCCATTGTAGCTCCGTTTGTGATAACTTGCACCGTCCGTCAAAAGCGGTTTTAGAAGGCTTCCTCCTTGAAGTAGGGATTTCGAAAAATGGGGTGTTTCAAAATCTTTCATGAATAAGGCCCATTAAAGCCATGGGAAAGGCTTAATGGCCTTTTAAAGACTCACACGAATGGGGAATAAAAGGTATAGAAACCCTTACGAGGGCTTTTGTATGGGGAAAAAAGGTGTCATAAAAACAAACCTTAACATCCTCTTTTCTTTTACGTGTGGGGGAAAAAAAACAAGGTATGAAAAGGGCAAAAAAATATATATTTGCATAGGGGAAAAAAAACTAAGAGGGCCCTTAGGGGGATTTGAGATACGGGGGGAGAAAAACGGCTTTTAAGGTAAAAGCTTTTGAGGGGGTGGGAAAGGGCTTACAGACCTCTTAAAGGCCCTCCAAGGAGAATTTGGGGGAAAAAGGGGCTTAAAGAGCCCTAAGGGGGGAGAAAAGGTAGCCTTAAAGGCTATAGGAAAGGGGGCCTAGGAGTTTAAAAATACGGGGAAAAGAAAGCCTTTAAGGATAAACCTTTTTAGAAGGGGGGAAAGGGGGCTTATAGAGCCCCTCGCCTTAGAATCTTGGAAGCTTCTAGAAGCACGTGGGGGGGGGGAATTTAATGCCCAGGAGGCAGCGTGGCGATGGCCAGGGCTCTTAGTGGCGTGCAGACTGAAGCGGCAGCTACCGGCTCCATGCTTAGCAGCGGCATGGGCGGCGACTTGTTTTTCCTCTCCTCGCCTCACGATTCCTAGCAGCCTCTCCTTATGGCATTAATGGTAGCGCCTCTCCGTCCTTCTGCTTGCACCACCCTTCCCCCCCCCCCCCCCCATTTATATAGGTAAGGGGAGGGGGATCCTCCCTCCCTTGGGTGTCAGTGGGCATGGCCACTAGCCTAGGCAAGCTCCAGCAGCTTGCCTACCATACTATTCCCCTCTTCCTCCAGCTCGATAGTCAGCTCGAGGAGAGGGAAATTTATTTTTAAAAAAATTACCTTGTATCTAAAG
The DNA here is from genome assembly GCF_053477565.2 of Lygodium microphyllum. Lineage (NCBI taxonomy): Eukaryota > Viridiplantae > Streptophyta > Polypodiopsida > Schizaeales > Lygodiaceae > Lygodium > Lygodium microphyllum. The sequence continues at coordinate 147,755,192 of NC_141147.1, read as the reverse complement.
AATTATCCTTACACAAAAAAAAATGGTTCATGCGCTGTTGGAAGTTCGATATGTAACATTCTCTCCCCCTTAGAGGAATCGAGATGTCCTCATCTCGAGATAAACTAGGGATATTGATGGTTGAGAGTGCTTTCATCTATCCAAGTGGCATCCTCTTTGGGATAATTTTTCCACTGGACGAGGCATTCTCTCAAGGTTCTGGATCTCAGTTGTCTCTCCCTTACATCTAAGATCCTGTCAGGCCTTAGTTCAAGGACTCCTTGACTAGGCATTACAACTTGTTGGTCATCAAGTACATGGTTAGGATTAGGTACATACTTTTTCAAAAGGCTGATATGGAATACATTATGAACCTTTAGGTTCTCAGGGAGTTGCAGTTTATAAGCATTAGGTCCTAGGCACTTGAGGATCTTGTACCGTCCACAATATCTTGGACTTAGCTTCTTGCAATCTCATAAGGATAGGGAACTCTTCTTAGGGCGTACGCGAATGAAGACTATGTCTCCTTCTTTGAAGTCTCTATCTTGATGCTTCAAATCTGCGTAGGCCTTCTGTCTATCCTTGGCAGCTTGGATGTCCTGTCTTATTGACTTTATTTGGTCATCTATCTCTTCCAACATCTACCTTGAAGCTTCAACCCTCAAGGTTGGATCTGAGAAGTTGAGGGGACTTCGATAGTCATGAATATACAATGCTTGGAAAGGGGTCATCTGAATGCTTTGTTGGTAAGAAGCGTTGTAGGAAAATTCAACCAAAGGCAAGTATTGAATCCACCTCTTCCGCTCATGACAACAGTATGCCCTAAGCATATCCTCGATGACTTGATTTACTCGCTCTGTTTGGCCATCCGTTTGGTGATGGTAAGCTGTGCTAAAATAGAGTTGAGTTCCAATGGCTTCAAAGATGGCTCTCCAGAAGTGTGATGTGAAGAGAGAATCACGATCACTAACGATTCTTCTTGGTAGCCCATGTATCTTGAATATCTCCTTGATAAAAAATCTTGCAATGTCCGAGGCTTTATAGTTGTCTTCACTGGAATAAGGTGTGCAATCTTAGTAAGCATGTCAACCACAACCATGATGGAGTTGTATCCTCCCTAAACTTGGGGTAGGCCAACAACAAAATCCATACTGATGAATTCCCATTTCATGTGGGGAATGTCAAGCGGTTGCAGCTTCCCTGGCATCTTGACATGTTTGGCTTTGATACATTGACAAGACAAACACTCGGTGACATATTTGAGAACGTCACCTTTAATCCTCTCCAATGGTAGCTCTTCCTAAATACATTGAGAGTCTTGGCATAGCCAGGATATCCTGAGAAAGGGGAATCATGAACTTCCCACAATATCTTCTGCTTAAGTGACTGGCTTGCCGGTATACACAGGCTCGTTCTATAGTAGACAAGTCCACTATGGACAGAGAATTCATGATACTTGGCCTGGAGCTTTTGGTCCTGATCCTTGATAGAGATTTCCCTTAGCATTGTTTGGTAGGCTGGATCATGGCATGCATCCTCTCTAGCTAACTCAAGTATTGGATTGTTTGGCATAGATACTTTTGTAGCTTGAGTTCTAGCTGTTGATGGATTCTACAAGATTAGGGAATTAAGGAATGCCTTGCAACTAAGTGCATCGGCAACTACATTCTCTTTTCCTGGTCGATACTTGATTTCAAAGTCATACTCCTCTAGTACTTCAATCCACCGACATTGCCTCATGTTGAGCTCGTTCTGGGTAAAGATCCACTTGAGACTCTTATGGTCAGTTACTAGTGTAAACTTGTTACCCAATAGGTAGTGTCTCCAAAGCTTTAGAGTATGGATGACAGCTAGCAATTCCAGATCATGCGTAGTATAATTCTTCTCATGACTCTTCAATTTCCTTGAAGAGTATGCTACAAGATGACCTTCTTGCATGAGCACACATCCCAAGGCAAGTGTGCTAGCATCAGTTACTACCTCGAACTCCTTATTGAGGTCTGGAAGTTTTAGGATAGGTACTGATACCAAACTTTGCTTCAATCTGTCGAAGCTATTTTGTTCGGGAGTTGACCATGCAATGGTTATTTGCTTCTTCAGTAAGTCCGTCAGAGGTGCTGCAATCAAAGCATAGTTTTTGATGAAGACCCTATACCATCCTGTCAATCCAAGAAAGTTGCGTATTTCTTTGACAGATGTTGGTATTGGCCATTCTAGCACATCTCTGACCTTGGTTGGGTCCAGTGAGATTCCTTCCGCTGATACAATGAGTCCCAGATATTCAATCTGACACTTGAAGAATGCACACTTCTTCATCTTAGCATATAGCTTATGCGCCCTCATTGTCTCAAGGACAATCCGAAGTTGGGGCTCATGATCTTCTTCCTGTTTGGAATAAACTAAAGTGTCGTCGAAGAAGACAAGCACGAAATCATCAAGATATGGCCTAAAGATATCCTACATTAACCTGTTGAAGGTGGCAGGTGCATTCGTAAGCTCGAATGACATTACTAGAAACTCAATGTGTCCATATCTTGTATTGAAGGCCATTGGGGATATCTTCTTCCTTGATCCTTATCTGATAGTAACGTGACCTGAGATCAATCTTGGAGAAGATCTTTGCACCTTGAAGACGATCAAGAAGCTCATCTATTCTAGGAATAGGGTACTTATTCTTGACTGTTGATTGATTGAAACCTCGGTAATCAATACATAGTCGAAGTGTTCCATCTTTCTTTTTCTAGAACAGTACTGGAGCTTCCCATGGTGAACTGCTAGGACAGATGTAGCCCTATTCTAGCACTTGCTTGAGTTGTTCCTTCAGCTCAATTGCTTCTGGTATAGACATTCTATAAGGTCTTTTTGCAATTGGCATAGCTCCTGGTACTAGCTTAATCTCATGATCCACTTCTCTTTGAGGCGGGAGTTCTGTCAACTCTTTAGGGAATACGTCCGTATATTCCTTTAGCCAAGAAGGTTCTTCACTAGACTCTTGCTTCTGATCTAACTTGTTGAGCTTAATTAAGTAGACAGGTAATCTTTTTCTGACTCCTTTTATGATTCGAGATGCTTTGGCCAATTGAATTTTTGGCACTCCAGCCTCACCTTGAGTTGTGACTAATTCCCTTTCAGAGTTCCGAAAGGAAACTTGGCCCTTTCCACAATGAATGTGGGCGTCATTAGGCTTAAGCCAATCCATTCCGAGTAGGCACTCATGGATACCTAAATTCATGACTTTGAATTTGACCGAAGTTGTTTTTCCTCCCAGAAAGAATTCCACATTAGCAGTTTGCCTGGTACACGTAACCTCACGACCATTTGCCAATTCCACAAGCAAGGTAGGTGCTTCTACTGTGGCTATTCCTAATCTTTTTGCACGAGCTGGTAAGATAAATGAATGTGTACTGCTACAATCAATCAAGGTCTTGAAACTTTTACCTTGATAGTTCGACGGTGTCTGAATCACCGAGAACTGGCGATTCTGACCTTTCTTGTGTAGAGCGACGTGGACTGTCGCCCTTTCAAACTCTGCTTCCATGGTCTGATCTTCTTCTTCTTCTTCTTCGCACATTTGCCTATTGGCAAAGTTTAGGACATTGCCTCTTGAAGTGACCGGGCTCATTGCAGTGGAAACAACGGAGGTTTCGGCCATTGCTTTGAGTAGGAACAAAGTTGTTGACTTTATTAGTCCTTGCTTTCTTTCTTTGTTCTTGATTATGACCTTGAATTCTCTTCATTTGAGGTATGAATGCTCCTCTGTTGGGGTCATTATAAGACCAAGTTTTGTTACCCCTTGATCTAGACTGCACCTCCTGAATTATAGGCGCAGCTCGAATGAGTGTGTCCTGAAGATCTAATGGATGCATAGATTCAAGACGGGTATTCACTGGTGGGTTTAAACCAGCACAAAATTTGGACACCTACTGTGTCATATCCATCTGCGGCGCATACTTTAAAAGTGAGACGAATTTAGAGTAGTATGCGTCAAGAGTGAGCCCCAACTGTTTTAGCTCGTAGAACTCATTCATTTTCTGTGTGCGATATGTAGGTGGTAGGCATCTTCCCTGCACAGCTTTCTTCAGCTTCTCCCAGGTAACAGATCCTTCCGCGATCCCTTGATCCCTGCACCATTGCTTTCACCAAAGCCTGGCTTTGCCGGTAAGCTTTAGCTTGGCGAGCATAACCTGATTGGTGGATGTAGTACCGGCTGCTTCGAAGTAATTCTCCATGGATTCAATCCAAATTTCAGCATCTGCTTGGACGACCTGCCTCTCCCATCAAACTCAGGTGGCTTAATCTGCTTGAGAAGAAACTTCTTCTCCTGGATTACAACAGTACTTGATGTAGGAGGCAAACTAGGAATCTGTACCTAGGGTTGTGCCTGGATAAAGGTTTCTTAACATTATTACACGATAATCGTTATTGATTTATATTACATATTCAATTTCGCTATCACGCAAGCAATCTAACCACTTAATTTTTTATCAATTCTCATGCACAATCAGACATTGATAAAAAGGAAGACTTATTTGTATTTATATGGGCATAGCCCTTTTGGAATACAACATGTCCTGGGATGATAAGCGAACTGCTTACATTTAGTTTGGGGAGAATGATGTTGTATTACATTTATCTATAGGAACTGAATAATAGTATGGTTTCGGGTCATGGATCTTCAAGAATCGGTAAGTCATTGAAAGTTCAGGGTATCCTTTCCTTTGGAACCCATTCTTCTCATGGCACCCCAACACTTTAATCCTGTCGGCGGGGATTACACTGGTTACTTCCTCATATAAATATGGGTTAATCTCAACCCTTCGACCTCGAATATGTAAAGTTGAGTTTACGTGAGCTTCCACAAAAATGAACAGCTTCACGACTTTTAGGTCTTCCAACCACTTGATCCTCTTTAGGTTGGTTTGTAGGTAAGCAAACTGGTGGGCGGCTATATAGTAGATTCCTGAGGCACCCGTCCATCTTCGTTCCATGTACAAAGGCGATGGATTATAGATTCGCTCTAGGATGTTCATCATCTCAACCCTTTGTCGATAATCAGGGGAATGCATCGCAATCATAAACATTACTCGGAACACTAAGAACTTGTTCCATGCCTCGTAATTCTGCAAGACAGCATTGAAAGTAAGGAAATGTTTGGAACATCAACATTTTCTTTACTTTATCTTATTAAGATTTCATTAAAAAAAATCCTTCGTTGGTTGGCTCTGATACCAACTGTAACTTGTCCACCTGTTATCTTCATGACACGTCTTGGCAGTCCATCGAAAAGGATGTTTAGAAAGCTCTGCCCGGCACTCCCATGGAATGTTACGGGGTTTGCAATCTAGGGCTTTCCACATCTGCCACGTAGCGGAAGTATTCCGGCTGTTTCCACTTAGGACCGACCTGAACTAGGGTTTTGCTTATTGGTCATTTCCTATCGACAACTAACGTCGAACCCAAGCAACTACTTTATGCAGAAATGCTAGGTTCAAAGCAGATTCACGCTGCACTTGGTTCAAGGAGAATGGGAAACGAGAGGGATGCGAAGCTCAACCTCTCTGCCATAAGGCATAGTCCCATTCCGTTCCTCTAAAACAGTGTAAATCGGGATCACTCATAACTCTAGGTCAACGCTTTTATTCTTCGTGTTCTTCGACGATCTTCCTGCTGTCCATCATGATTTGAGAAAAGTTCCCAGCCAACCGGGACCACGTATCCGTAGGACGGACCTATGGCCACATCCACTGCACTTTCCTTAGGTTGTTTTAGTTATCTAATTACCTAACACATTAAGTTGGACATGTAACAATCAGCTTCTTTAATTAGCCCGTTAGGCATTGGTTCTTTCACGTAATCATATCACTTGACATAGAAAAACAATGTCAAACAAGTTCCTTATTAACAGGTTATCATATTTATCTTTGAAATACAAAAAGTCCAGCTCGTAGGCTTATCCACAATCCACCCGAAGGCTATCCAGCAATCCACAGGGATCACCAATCCAAGATTCCGCCCGTAGACTAGTATGTGGGCCTCAAGATCCAATCCCGAGTCATGTTAGCCTCTTGTGTAGGGCCCAGAAGGTGAGGGATTTATGGCTTGAGCCCCCTCTGGCACCCAAGCGTCCTCCTGCTCCAAGTAGCACTCAATGAAGAGATCTCTCGTGGCGGGTTCGGTCCACTTTCCCGGCGCAGTTAACAAGCCCCTTGGTTAGGGTCAGGCAGGCAGTCGGGGGTAACTGAAGCTGCCTCTCCCTTCAGGCCTTCAACCTGAAGTATTAGATATCCATTTATCTTTTAATTCATTTATCAAACAAAGCCAAACAGTACTCTTAAATCTGTAACAAGCACAAACACTTCCATTGGTCGTTTTTGTTGGAAAACTGCTAAGGAATGAATCCTTCCTCTCGAATGTGTTCAGCACTCGATTCGGGATGACTTGCGACTTGGCAAGATCCCCTATATCTGGGTTAGGGCATACCCTACTAACCTGACTTGGTCAAACCTTAAGTTCATAGATTATTTCAGTTTATCGGCTGGTCTTTTTGCTTCCAAACAATTATCTTTACTCAAGAAAAATACTATATTAGGATGATTATTCATCCTATTGCAAGATAACTTGCGTAAGGACCTGCCAACCTCATTGCGAGAATTGGCCATTCCCTTGTGGTCCAAACACAAGATCATACGACTCCGCACTTGTTGCACAAGTGTCGCATCGACTATGAGACTATTCTACTCATCAAATGGAGTCATAGACAATCTGTTCTTGATGACGTTAGGCTGACGTCGTCAGTCCTGGGGTTCCAAGTTCCATCTTTTTAGTGTAAGACTCTTAGGGACAAACCCTATATCACTTCCCAGATATGTTCCATTGTCCCTACATTCGGTGAATGTGGGCAAGTATTTAGGGTATAGGAGTTTCAGTTTTAGCAATACGTGCGACTAGGTCACGTATTAAATCCTAGTGAGTTCTTTGGAATTGAATTAACTCTTTCTAAATCGAGTACTCCGTGGGTTTAGGTGTTTAGGTTTATGCCAATTTGTTTAATTCTTGATGATAATTATGCTATCATTTCCATAACACATGACTCATTGTCTATGCGTAAATTGTTTTTGAACCCTAACTTATCGATTTTAAGATCAAGGTTAGGTTATAACCTAACTCCAACTAATCATCCTATAACTTGCGAACAAGATTTACGCTAAACAAGCAACCTTTTACTAGTAATTATACAGTTGAAAAACGATAATTGACTAGAGTTATGCAACGTAAGAGTCAAATCATGCCTTGCAATTCCCTATGGGTTATTAGCACTTCCCATGATGACTTATTGCGAAGAAGATATGGCCTAGTAATATGACATGCAATTTTATACTTCCATGCCTAAATGGAGTGCGCTATCTTGATTCTGTTTTTATAAAGATGGACTAAATGCATATCAATTTTCTAAAGCATTTAAGACAAAAAATGCATCCTTATTTCCAACAATTATCCTCGCACGATTATAACAATACCAAATAAAAATTAGGAAGAAAAACCTGGACTTGGGGTGAGATGTCCATGTGGATGCTAGGAGACGATCCTTCTGCGGTTGCGCCTTGGGCTTTCTTAGGAGGCATCGCGAATGCAACCTTTCCGTCGTGGATGCAGCTTTGCAACTCCTTTTTGAAATTCCATTGTAGCTCAAAAAAAGGGGTGTTTCAAAATCTTTCACGAATAAGGCCCATTAAAGCCATGGGAAAGGCTCAATGGCCTTTTAAAAACTCACACAAACGGGGAATAAAAGGTGTAGAAACCCTTAAGAGGGCTTTTGTATGGGAAAAGAAGGTGCCATAAAAACAAACCTTAACATCCTCTTTTCTTTTACGTGTGGGGGAAAAAAAACAGGGTATGAAAAGGGCTAAAAAAATATTTTTGCATGGGGGAAAGAAAAACTAAGAGGGCCCTTAGGGGGATTTGAGATACGGGGGGAGAAAAAGGGCTTTTAAGGTAAAAGCTTTTGAGGAGGTGGGAAAGGGCTTACAGACCTCTTAAAGGCCCTCCAAGGAGAATTTGGGGGAAAAAGGGGCCTAAAGAGCCCTAAGGGGAAAATTCTAGGGGAGAGAAAAGGTAGCCTTAAAGGCTATAGGAAAGGGGGCCTAGGAGTTTAAAAATACAGGGAAAAGAAAGCCTTTAAGGATAAACCTTTTTGCAAGGGGGGAAAGGGGGCTTATAGACCCCCCCTTAGAAGCTTGGAAGCTCCTAGAAGCACGTGGGGGGGGGGGGATTTAATGGCCGGGAGGCAGCGTGGCGACGGCCACGGCTTTTGGCGATGTGCAGATTGAAGCGACAGCTCCCGGATCCATGTTCAGCAGTGGCACATGCGGCGAATTCTTTTTCCTCTCCCCCCCTCACGATTCCTAACAACCTCCCCTTATGGCATTAATGGCAACGCCTCTCCGTCCTTCCGCTTGCTTCCCCCCCCCCCCCCCCCCCCATTATTTATATAGGTAAGGGGAGGGGGATCCTCCCTCCCTTGCGTGTCAGCGGGGGCATGGCCACTAGCCTAGTCAAGCTCCAGCAAGGAGCTTGCCTACCATACTATTCCCCTCTTCCTCCAGCTCGACAGTCGGCTGGAGGAGAGGGGAATTTATTTTTTAAAAATTTTCCTTTTATGTAAAGAATTATCCTTACACAAAAAAAGGGTTCACGCGCTGTTGGAAGTTCGATATGTCACATTTGGAAAGACAAGATGATATGTTTGGGAGATAGAGACCAACCGATCAAACCAAATTTTGGTAAGGGTGTTATGAAGAAATTGTTAGAAGAGGCTTTTTTGTGCTCTTTTTATGTGATGTGAAAGGTGATAAGACAAGCTGCTGCCTATGGCCTTCAGTTAGAGCAGTTGCCGATCAAGGACAAATCTCCTTTATGGTCCTATGCATTGCATGGAGAGGAAAAGGAAAAGCTTCAACATTTGAACTTTCAATCCCATAGGTGATGAGATTAGGAAAGGGACTGGATGGGATGATCAAGTTGATGTCTTTTTATCTATGCCTAGATGGAAAAATCTCAGGGATTCGAAGCACTTGTTGAGGAGAAGCGAAAAATAGATGATGATCAGTCTGATGGTTTAAAGAGGGTGACTAGGAGGAGTGATCCAGTTTCTTCGCCTTTTTCTTTAGGACCAGAGCAAAGTATGACTGATGTTCAGAAACCAAAAGTACAAGAGGATCAAAAAGTCCTAAAGATAAAGGATCTGAAGTGGAAAAAGTAACCTAGATTCAAGTTGCTTTCCAACATTGAGACGACTATGGACTTGAAGAAGGTGCTTGAGGATTGAATTTTGAACTGCAAAATTGAATTCACTCTTGGAGAAGTCTTGGGAATTTCCAAAAGAGAATATCATGATGTTATCATCGACATCATTAAAACAAAGTGACAGATTATTGAAGAGTCAACACATGATATATGATTCATCGAGAGGATTTAGCAGTCGCTGAGGCTATTATCTATGGCTTGTAGATTGGGGAGATTGATTCTGATGAGGAGATTACTAGGGAGTCTATAGATGAAGCTTTTTTTATGCAGTTCGAGAAGACTCTTTAGGCTTCATGTAACAACTTGAAAAGGATAATTCCTTCTTAATAAAATAAAAGAAATTTTTTAAAGTCCCGTCCTTCTCCCCCAGCCGATATCGCGCTGGAGGGGAGGGAGAGAAGCCACGATCAAGCAGCACGCTGGGGCTCATGTGGAGCCTTAGCCATGCGTGCTGCCACGTGGGGGAGGGAGGAACCTCTCCCTCCTCCTATTTAAATCACTGGGGGGAAGAGGGAAGGAAAAAAACAAAAACGGAGTGCTGCCGCTGGCTGATTCTGCCAGGAGAGAACTTCGTTATAGACGCTGTGCCGCTTGAGGGAGAGGGGAGGATTGACGTAGTGCTGTAGAAGGAGGAGGGGCTGCCATTATCAGTGTTGCTGCTACTGTTGCAAGAGGGAAGAGGAGGCGCCAAGTATCGCCAGGCCATCATCATCACAGTCCGCGCCCACTTTGTCAGCACGACCGTCAAATTCCATCTGTCTTTTCCCTCCCTGCCCATGTGTGGAAGCTACTAGAAGCTTCTAAAGGGCTAGATAAGCCCCCTTTCACCCCCCCACCCCACCCCACCCCACCGCTCCCCCCCCCCCCCTGTGTCTTAAAAAAACCCCCTTAGGGCCCCTTCCTGTGGGATTGGAGATTTTTCCCCCATAAAAGGGTTTCGACCTTAAAGGTCTTATCTCCCGGTTTTTTTTTTTCCCCTCCTTAGGGCCCTTGTTCATTATAACCTTCGGGACTAACCCCCCCCCCCTTATATCGTCTCCTAAGGCCTCCTTAGGTCCCCTTTTCCAATAGCCTTTAACGCTACTTTTCCCCCCCTTGGAGTTCCTCCCTGAGGATTCTATAAGGCCCTTTTTCACCCAAGAGAATTTGTCCTTAGCCTTTCCTTTCAAACTCGCAAAATACCCTTGGAGCTTTGTTCTTTTTCCCCACTCGTAAAAGAGAAGAGAGTGTTGAGGGCTTTTAACACCTCCCTTTCCCACACAAAAACCCTCGTAAGGGATTCCACACTTTTTCATTCCTCGTTTAAACGAGTCATTACAAGGCCATTAAGCCTTCCTCATGGATTAATGGGTCTTAGTCGTGAAAGATTCTAAAACACCCCTTTCGAATTCCCGACTCCAATGAGGAAGCCTTCTAAAACTGCTTTCGATGGATGGTGCAAGTTATTGCGAAAAAGAGCCACGGTGGAATATCAAAGAGGAGTTGTAAAGCTACATCCACGACAGAAAGACTACAATTGCGATGCCTCCTAAGAAAGTCCAAGGCACAACCGCGGGAGGGTCGTCTCTTGGCATCCACGTGGACATCTCACCCCAAGCCCATGTTTTCCTTCCTAATTTTTATTTGATATTGCTATAATTCAATCATGCAAGGTTAATTGATAGAAATAGGATATATTTTTGTCCTAGATGCTCACACAGGAGGAACTTAGTCATCAATACTTTTAAATAAAAAATCCAAATTAAAGAAAGCATAAACACATTTCTAGCAAATAGCTTTATCCATTGAAATGAATTATAAACTAGATATTGTCCATTAAAATAGTATACTTCATTTAAGCCTGGATGTATAAACTACGTATCGCACTCTTAACCCATATCCTCTTCACAATGAATCATCATGGAAAGTGCAAGCATGAAATGATTCTTACGATGCATAAACTCTAGGAAAATATCGTTTGTCAATTGCATAAATGATCAAGTAAAAGGTTGCTTGTTTAGCATGAATTTTATTTGCAAAGTATAGGAAGATTAGTCGAAATTAACCTAACCTATGCCTGACCTTAAATCGATAAGTTAAGGTTGAAAAATTAATTTACGCATAGACAACGAGTCATGTGGAAATGATCACGAAATTATCTTCTAGAGTTAAACAAATTGGCATAAACCTAAAACACCTAAACCGTGGAGTACTCGTTAAGAAAGAGTTGAATTCCAAGAAATTCACTAGGGAATTTAATACGTGATCTAATCGCACGTATTATTAAAACTGATATTCCTATACCTTAAATACTTGCCCACATTCACTGAATGTAGGGACAGTGAAAATGTAATTGGAAAGTAAACTAGGGTTTGTCCCTAAGAAATCTTATGAGATGGAACTTGGAACTGTAGGACTAACAACGTCAGCCTAACGTAATTAGGGAAGATATTGTCTCATGACTTCGTCAATGAGTAGAATAAGTCTCATGGTTGAATGTGACACTTGCGCAGCAAGTGCGGAGTCATACAATCTTGTGATTGGATCACAAGGGAATGACCAAATTCTCACAATGAGGTTGGCAGGTCATTATGCAAGTTATCTTGCAAGAGGATGAATAACCATCCTAATTTAGTATCTTTCTTGAGTAAAGAAGATTTATTGGAAACTAAAGACCAGCCGATAAACTGAAATAACTGATGAACTTAAGGTTTGACCAAGTTGGGTTAATAGGGTACACCCTAACCCAGGATATAGGGGATCTTGCCAAGTTGCAAGTCATCGCGGATCGAGTCCTGGTTGCATTCGAAAGAAAGGATTCATTCCTTAGCAGTTTGCCAACAAAAACGATCAATGGAAATGCTCGTGCTTGCTACAGATTCTAGAGCACTGTTTGGCTTTGTTTGATCAATGAATTAAAAGATAAATGGATATCTATACTTCAGGTTGAAGGCCTGAAGGGAGAGGCAGCTTTAGTTACCTCGACTGCCTGCCTGACCCTAACCAAGGGGGTTGTTAACCACGCCGAGCAAGTGGACCGAACCCCTCGCGAGAGGTATCTTCGTTGAGCGCTACTTGGAGCAGGAGGATGCTTAGGTGCCAGAGGTCTGGTCGTAAATCCCTCGCCTTTCGGGCCCTGCACAAGAGGCTAACGTGACTCGGGATTGGATCTCAAGGCCTGCATACTAGTCTACGAGCGGAAACTTGGATTAGTGATCCTTGTGGATTGTTGGATAGCCTTCGGGCGGGCTGGTCTTTTTGTATTTCAAAGATAAATATGATAACCTGTTAATAAGGAACTTGTCTGATATTGTTTTTCTATGTCAAGTGATATGATTATGTGAAAGAACCAGTGCCTAATGGGCTAATTAAAGAAGCTCACTAATGTATTAGGTAATTAAATAACTAAAACAACCCGAGGAAAGTGCGGAGGATGGGCCATAGGTCCGTCCTACACATGGGTGGTCCCGATTGGCCGGGAACTTTTCTCAAATCACAATGGTCATCAAAGAACACGAACAACAAAAGCATTGACCTAGAGTTATGATTAAACCCGATTTACGTTGTTTTAGGGGAAGGGAATGGGACTATGCCTTATGGTAGAGAGGCTGAGCTTTGCATCCCTCTCGTTTCCCATTCTCCTTGAACCAAGTGCAGTGTAAATCCGCTTCGGACCTGGCATTTCTGCGTAAAGTAGTTCGCTTGGGTCCGACGCTAGTTGCCATTCGAAAATGACCAATAAGAAAAACCCTAATACAGGTCGATCCTAAGTGGGAACGGTCAAAATACTTCTGCTACGTGGCAGATGTGGAAAGCCCTAGATCGCAAACCCCGTAGTATTCCATGGGAGTGCCGAGCGAAGCTTTCTAGACATCCTTTCCGATGGACTGCTAAGACGTGTCCTGAAGATACAAGTAGACACGTTACAGTTGGTAAAATGTTTTTATGAAATCTTAATAAGATGAAGTAAAGCAAATGTTGATGTTCCAAACATTTCCTTACTTCCAATGCTGTCTTGCAGAATTACGAAGCGTGGAACAAGTTCTTAGTATTTCGAATCATGTTTATGACTGCAATGCATTCTCCGCATTATTGACAAAGGGTTGAGATGATGAACATCCTAGAGCAAATCTATAATCCATCACCTTTGTACATGGAACAAAGATGGACGGGTGCATCAGGAATCTACTATATAGCTGCCCACCAGTTTGCTTATCTACAAATCAACCTAAAGAGGATCAAGTGGTTGGAAGACCGGAAAGTCGTGAAGTTGTTCATTTTTGTGGAAGCTCACGTAAACTCAACTTTATATATTCGAGGTCGGAGGGTGGAGATGAACTCATATGTATATGAGGAAGTAACCCATGTAATCCTCGCCGATAGGATTAAAGTGTTGAGCCGCCATGAGAAGAATGGATTCCAACATAAAGGATACCCTGAACATCCAATGACTTACCGATTCCTGAAGATCCATGACCTGAAACCATACTATTATATAGTTCCTGTAGATAAATGTAATACAATGTTGTTCTCCCCAAACTAAATGTAACAGTTGGCTTATCATCGCAAGAAATGTTGTATTCTGAAAGGGATATAAATACAAATAAGACTTCTTTTTATCAATGTCTGATTGTGCTTGAGAATTGATAAAAAGTTAAGTAGTTACATTGCTTGCGTGATAGCAAAATTGAATATGTAATATAAATCAATAACGATTATCGTATAATAATGTCAAGAAACCTTTATCCAAGCACAACCCCAGGTACAGGTTCCTAGTTTGCCTCCTACATTAAGCACTGTTGTAATCTAGGAGAAGAAGTTCCTTCTCAAGCAGATCAAGCCGCCCGAGTTCGACCGGAGAGGCAGGTCCGTCCAAGCTGATGATGAAATTTGGATTGAATCCATGGAGGATTACTTCGAAGCAGCCGATAGTGCAGCCGCCAATCAAGTTATGCTCGCCAAGCTAAAACTCACCGGCGAAGCCAGGCTTTGGTGAAAGCAATGGTGCAGGGATCAAGGGATCACGGAGGGATCTGTTACCTGGAAGAAGCTGAAGAAAGCTGTGCAGGGGAGATACTTACCACCTGCATATCGCACGCAGAAAATGAATAAGTTCTACAAGCTAAAATAGTTGGGACTCACTCTTGACGCATACTATTCCAAATTCGTCTCACTTTTAAAGTATGCGCCACAGATGGACATGACACAGCAGGTGTCCAAATTTTGTGCGGGTTTAAATCCACCAGTCAATACCCGTCTCAAATCTATGCGTCCATCAGATCTTCAGGATGCACTCATTCGAGCGGCACCTATAATTCAGGAGGTACAGTCTAGACCAAGGGGTAACAAAACTTGGTCTTATAATGACCAGAACAGAGGAGCATTCAGACCTCAGATGAAGAGAGTTCAAGGTCATAATCAGGGACAAAGGAAGAAAGCAAGGACTAATAACATCAACAACTTTGTTTCTACTCAAAGCAATGGCCGAAATCTCCGTTGTTTTCACTGCAACGAGCCCAGTCATTTCAAGAGGCAATGTTCCAAACTTGGAGGAGGACATCGCCAAGCACCTTTCCAAGGAACGGGCCGTGGTCAAGGATCCGCTACACGAGGCAGAGGAAGAACCGCCTGCGTTGCCAATAGGAAATTGTGCAAAGAAGAAGAAGAAGAAGATCCGACCATGGAAGCAGAGTTTGAAAGGGTGACAGTCCATGCTGCTCTACGCAAGAAAGGGCTGAATCGCCAGTTCTCGGTGATTCAGACACCGTCGGACTATCAAGGTAAAAGTTTTAAGGCCTTGATTGACTGTGGCAGTACACATTCCTTTATCTCACCAGCATGTGCAAAAAGATTAGGAATAGCCACAGTAGAAGCACCTACCTTGCTTGTGGAATTGGAAAATGGTCGTGAGGTTACTTGTACCAGGGAAACTGCTAAGGTGGAATTCTTTTTGGGAGGAAAGAAGACTTCGGTCAAATTTAGAGTCATGAATTTAGGTATCCATGAGTGTCTACTTGGAATGGATTGGCTTAAGTCTAATGACGCCCACATTCACTATGGAAAGGGTCAAGTTTCCTTTTGAAACTCTGAAAGGGAATTAGTCACAACTCAAGGTGAGGCTGGAGTACCAAGGATCCAATTGGCCAAAGTATCTCGGATCATAAAAGGAGTCAGAAAAGGATTACCTGTCTACTTAATTAAACTCAACAAGTAGATCAGAAGCAAAAGTCTAATGAAGGACCTTCTTGGCTAAAGGAATACGCGGACGTATTCCCTGAAGAGTTGATAGAACTCCCGCCTCAAAGAGAAGTGGATCATGAGATTAGCTTAGTACCAGGAGCTGCGCTAATTGCAAAGAGACCTTATAGAATGTCCATACCAAAAGCAATTGAGCTGAAGGAAAAACTCGAGCAACTGCTAGATCAGGGCTACATCTGTCCTAGCGGTTCACCATGGGGAGCTCCAGTACTATTCCAGAAAAAGAAAGTTGGGACACTTCGTCTATGTATTGATTACGGAGGATTGAATCAATCAACAGTCAAGAACAAGTACCCTATTCCTAGATTAGATGAGCTTCTTGATCACCTTCAAGGTGCAAAGATCTTCTCCAAAATTGATCTCAAGTCAAGTAACTATCAGATAAGGATCAAGGAAGAAGATATCCCCAAGACGGCCTTCAATACAAGATATGGGCACTTTGAGTCTAGTTATGTCATTCGGACTTACGAATGCACCTGCCACCTTCAACAGGTTAATGCAGGATATTTTTAGGCCATATCTTGATGATTTCATACTTGTCTTCTTCGATGACACTTTAGTCTATTCTAAACAGGAAGAAGATCATGAACCCCAACTTCGGATTGTCCTTGAGACAATGAGGTCACATAAGCTGTATTCTAAGATGAAGAAGTGTGCATTCTTCAAACGCTAGATTGAATATCTGGGATTCATAGTATCAGTAGAAGGAATCTCAGTGGACCCAGCAGAGATGTGCTAGAATGGCCAATACCAACATCTGTCAAAGAGATACGCAGCTTTCTTGGATTGACAAGATGGTATAGGGTCTTCATCAAAAACTATGCTTTGATTGTAGCACCTCTGACTGACTTACTAGAGAAGCAAACTTCCATTGCATGGTCAACTCTCGAACAAAATAGCTTCGACAGAATGAAGCAAAGTTTGGTATCAACACCTATCCTAAAACTTCTCGATCTCAATAAGGAGTTCGAGGTAGTAACTGATGCTAGCACACTTGCCTTGGGATGTGTGCTCATGCAGGAAGGTCATCTAGTAGCATACTCTTCAAGGAAATTGAAGAGGCATGAAAAGAATTATGCGGCGCATGATCTGGAATTGCTAGCTGTCATCTATGCTCTAAAGCTTTGGAGACACTACGTGTTGGGTAATAAGTTTACTCTAGTAACTGACCATAAGAGTCTCAAATGGATCTTTACGTAGAATGAGCTTAACATGAGGCAACATTGGTGGATTTAAGTGTTGGAGGAGTATGACTTTGAAATTAAGTACCGACCAAGAAAAGAGAATGTAGATGCCGATGCACTTAGTCGCAAGGCATTCCTTAATTTCCTAATCTTGCAGAATCCATCAACAGCCAGATCTCTAGCTACAAAAGTATCTATGCCAAACAACCCTATACTTAAGCTAGCTAGAGAGGATGCATGCCATGATCCGGCCTATCAAAAGATGCTAAAGGAAATCTCCATCAAGGAACAAAATCAAAAGCTGCAGGCTAATTATCATGAATTTTCTATCAATAGTGGACTTGTCTACTATAGAACGACTGTGTATACCAACAAGCCAGTCACTTAAGTAGAAGATATTGTGGGAAACTCATGATTCCCCTTTCGCAGGACATCCTGGCTATGCCAAGACTCTTAATGCAGTTAGGAAGAGCTACCATTGGGAGAGGCTCAAAGGTGACATTCTCAAATATGTCGCTGAGTGTTTGTCTTGTCAACTATCAAAGCCGAACATGTCATGATGCCAGGGAAAGTGCAACCGCTTGACATTCCCCAAATGAAATGGAAATTCATCAGTATGGATTTTGTTGTTGGCCTACCCCAAGTTCAGGGAGGATACAACTCCATCATGGTTGTGGTTGACATGCTTACTAAGGTTGCACATCTTATTCCAGTAAAGACAAACTATAAAGCCTCAGACATTGCAAGGTTGTTTATCAAGGAGATATTCAAGATACATGGGCTACCCAGAAGAATCATTAGTGATCGTAATTCTCTCTTCACATCACATTTCTGGAGAGCTATCTTTGAAGCTATTGGGACTCAACTCTGTTTTAGTACTGCTTACCATCCCCAAACGGATGGACAAACAGAGCGAGTAAATCAAGTCATGGAGGACATGCTTAGGGCATACTGCTGTCGTGAGCCAAAGAGGTGGATTCAATACTTACCTTTGGTTGAATTTGCCTACAATGCTTCTTACCAACAAAGCATTCAGATGACCCCTTTCCAAGCATTGTATGGTCATGACTGTCGAAGTCCCCTAAACTTTTCAGATCAAACCTTAAGGGTTGAAGATTCAAGGCAGATGTTGGAAGAGATGGATGACTAAATAAAATCAATAAGATAGGACATCCAAGCTACCAAGGATAGACAGAAGGCATACGCGGATTTGAAACGTCAAGATAGAGTCTTCAAAGAAGGAGACATGGTATTCATTCGCGTACGCCCTAAGAAGAGTTCCCTATCTTTAGGAGATTGCAAGAAGCTAAGTCCAAGGTATTGTGGACCGTACAAGATCCTCAAGTGCCTAGGACCTAATGCTTATAAACTGCAACTCCCTGAGAACCTAAAGGTTCATAATGTATTCCATATAAGCCAATTGAAGAAGTATGTACCTAATCCTAACCATGTACTTGACAATCAACAAGTTGTAATGCCTAGTCAAGGAGTCCTTGAACTAAGGCCTGACAGGATCTTAGATGTTAGGGAGAGGCAATTAAGATCCAGAACCCTGAGAGAATGCCTCATCCAGTGGAAAGATTATCCCGAAGAGGATGCCACTTGGGTGGATGAAGGCACTCTCAACCATCAATATCCCTAGTTTATCTCGAGATGAGGACATCTCGATTCCTCTAAGGGGGAGAGAATGTAACAACTCAGAAATGATAATTTATTTTTAATAAAATAAAAGAAATTTTTTTTAGTCCCCTCCTTCTCCCCCAACCGACATCGTGCTGGAGGGGAGGGAGAGAAGCCACGATCAAGCAGCAAGCTAGAGCTCACGTCGAGCCTTAGCCATGCGTGCTGCCGCGTAAGGGAGTGAGGAATCTCTCCCTCCCTTTATTTAAATCACTGGGGGGCAGAGGGAAGGAAAAAAACAAAAATGGAGTCTGTCACCAGCTGATTCTACCACGAGAGAGCTTCGCTATAGACGTTGTGCCGCTTGAGGGAGAGGGGAGGACTACCGTAGTGTTGTAGAAGGAGGAGGGCCTACCATTATCAGTGTTGCCACTGCTGTTGCAAGAGGGGAGAGGAGGCGCCAAGTATCGCCAGGCCATCATCATCACAGTCCGCGCCCACTTTGTCAACACGACCGTCAAATTCCATTTGTCTTTTCCCTCTCTGCCCACGTGTGGAAGCTACTAGAAGATTCTAAAGGGCTAGATAAGCCCCCTTTCACACCCCCCCCCCCACCCCCCCTCTCCCCGATGTCTTAAAAAAACCCCCTTAGGGCCCCTTCCTGTGGGATTGGAGATTTTCCCCCCATAAAAGGGTTTTGACCTTAAAGGTATTATCTCCCAGTTTTTTTTTTCCCCCTGCTTAGGGCCCTTGTTCATTATAACCTTGGGACTACCCCCCCCCCCCCCCCTTATATCTTCTCCTAAGGTCTCCTTAGGCCCCCTTTTCCAATAGCCTTTAAGGCTACTTTTTTCCCCCTTGGAGTTCCTCCCTTAGGATTCTATAAGGCCCTTTTTCCCCCAAGAGAATTTATCCTTAGCCTTTCCTTTCAAACTCGCAAAATACCCCCCCCCCCCTGCCCCGTGTCTTAAAAAAACCCCCTTAGGGCCCCTTCCTGTGGGATTGGAGATTTTTCCCCCATAAAAGGGTTTTGACCTTAAAGGTCTTATCTCCCGATTTTTTTTTTCCCCTGCTTAGGGCCCTTGTTCATTATAACCTTCGGGACTACCCCCCCCCCCCCCCCCCCCCCCCTTATATCTTTTCCTAAGGTCTCCTTAGCCCCCCTTTTCCAATATCCTTTAAGGCTACTTTTTTTCCCCTTGGAGTTCCTCCCTTAGGATTCTATAAGGCCCTTTTTCCCCCAAGAGAATTTACCCTTAGCCTTTCCTTTCAAACTCGCAAAAAACCCTTGGAGCTTTGTTCTTTTTTCCCACTCGTAAAAGAGAAGAGAGTGTTGAGGGCTTTTAACACCTCCCTTTCCCACACAAAAACCCTCGTAAGGGATTCCACACCTTTTCATTCCTCGTTTCAATGAGTCATTACAAGGCCATTAAGCCTTCCCCATGGCTTAATGGGTCTTAGTCGTGAAAGATTCTAAAACACCCCTTTCAAATTCCCGACTCCAATGAGGAAGCCTTCTAAAACTGCTTTCGACAGACGGTGCAAGTTATTGCAAAAATGAGCCACGGTGGAATATCAAAGAGGAGTTGTAAAGCTACTTCCACGATGGAAAGACTACAATTGCAATGCCTCCTAAGATATTCCAAGGCGCAACCGCGGGAGGGTCGTCTCCTAACATCCACGTGGACATCTCACCCCAAGCCAAGGTTTTCCTTCCTAATTTTTATTTGATATTGTTATAATTCAATCATGCAAGGTTAATTGATAGAAATAGGATATATTTTTGTCCTAGATGCTCACAATGGAGGAACTTAGTCATCAATACTTTTAAATGAAACATGCAAATTAAAGAAAGCATAAATGCATTTCTAGCAAATAGCCTTATGCATTGAAATGAATTATAAACTAGATATTGTCCATTAAAATAGTATACTTCGTTTAAGCCTGGATGTATAAACTACGTATCGCACTCTTAACCCATATCCTCTTCGCAATGAATTATCATGGAAAGTGCAAGCATGAAATGATTCTTATGATGCATAAACTCTAGGAAAATATCGTTTGTCAACTGCATAAATTATCAAGTAAAAGGTTGCTTGTTTAGCATGAATTTTGTTTGCAAAGTATAGGAAGATTAGTCGAAATTAACCTGACCTTAAATCGATAAGTTAAGGTTGAAAAATTAATTTACGCATAGACAACGAGTCATGTTGAAATGATCACGAAATTATCTTCTAGAGTTAAACAAATTGGCATAAACCTAAAACACCTAAACCACGGAGTACTCGTTAAGAAAGAGTTGAATTCCAAGAAATTCACTAGGGAATTTAATACGTGACCTAATCGCACGCATTGTTAAAACTGATATTCCTATACCTTAAATACTTGCCCACATTCACTGAATGTAGGGACAGTGAAAATGCAATTGGAAAGTGAACTAGGGTTTGTCCCTAAGAAATCTTACGAGATGGAACTTGGAACTCTAGGACTGACAACGTCAGCCTAATGTAATCAGGAACAGATTATCTCGTGACTCCGTCAATGAGTAGAATAAGTCTCATGATTCGATGTGACACTTGCCCAGCAAGTGCGGAGTCATACAATCTTGTGATTGGATCACAAGGGAATGGCCAAATTCTTGCAATGAGGTTGGCAGGTCCTTACGCAAGTTATCTTGCAAGAGGATGAATAATCATCCTAATTTAGTATCTTTCTTGAGTATAGAAGATTGATTGGAAACTAAAGACTAGCCGATAAACTGAAATAACTGATGAACTTAAGGTTTGACCAAGTCGGGCTAATAGGGTACACCCTAACCTAGGATATAGGGGATCTTGCCAAGTTGCAAGTCATCTCGGATCGAGTGCTGGTTGCATTTGAAAGGAAGGATTCATTCCTTAGCAGTTTGCCAACAAAAATGATCAATGGAAATGTTTGTGCTTGCTAGAGATTCTAGAGTACTGTTTGGCTTTCTTTGATCAATGAATTAAAAGATAAATGGATATCTATACTTTAGATTGAAGGCCTGAAGGGAGAGGCAGCTTCAGTTACCCCCGACTGCCTGCCTGACCCTAACCAAGGGGGTTGTTAACCACACCGGGCAAGTGGACCGAACCCGCCGCAAGAGGTCTCTCCGTTGAGCGCTACTTGGAGCAGGAGGATGCTTGGGTGCCAGAGGCAGCTCTGGCCGTAAACCCCTCGCCTTCGGGGCCCTGCACAAGAGGCTAACATGACTCAGGATTGGATCTCCAGGCCCGCATACTAGTCTACGAGTGGAAACTTAGATTAGTGATCCCTGTGGATTGTTGGATAGCCTTCGGGCGGATTGTGGATAAGCCTACAAGCTAGACTTTTTGTATTTCAAAGATAAATATGATAACCTGTTAATAAGGAACTTGTTTGATATTGTTTTTCTATGTCAAGTGATATGATTACGTGAAAGAACCACTGCCTAACGGGCTAATTAAAGAAGCTGATTGATACATGTCTAACTAATGTATTAGGTAATTAAATAACTAAAATAACCCAAGGAAAGTGTGGAGGATGGGCCATAGGTCCGTTCTACGGATGGGTGGTCCTGGTTGGCCAGGAACTTTTCTCAAATCACGATGGACAGCAGGAGGATCGTCAAAGAATAGGAACAACAAAAGCGTTGACCTAGAGTCATGATTAAACTCGATTTACGTTGTTTTAGGGGAACGAAATGGGACTATGCCTTATGGCAGAGAGGTTGAGCTTTGCATCCCTCTCATTTCCCATTCTCCTTGAACCAAGTGCAACGTGAATGCGCTTCGGACCTTGCGTTTCTGCATAAAGTAGTTCTCTTGGGTCCGATGCTAGTTGCCGTTAGAAAATGACCAATAAGGAAAACCCTAATTCAGGTCGATCCTAAGTGGGAACGGCTAGAATACTTCCACTACATGGCAGACGCGGAAAGCCCTAGATCGAAAACCCCGTAACATTCCATGGGAGTACCGAGCGGAGCTTTCTAGAAACCCTTTCCAATGGACTACTAAGACATGTCCTGAAGATACAAGTGGACACGTTACACTTTACTCTAGCCCGAATTGTACGCAAAGAGTGATGACACACCTAGATTGGTGTCTTGTAGCCATTTTTCTTGTAGTCACTGGGCTCATGCGACTACGAAGATGATAATTACACTTGGTGAGATGAAGACTCCTTGCGTTGCTCTTCTGGATTACAGCTCGGAGATTAATGTCATAGTGCGTCGATTGTATGATAGTAGTGGATGGCCAGTTGATGTGGATCATGGTTGGTGCATGTGTGCAGCCAACAACATTGCAAGAGATTTGTATGTTGCTTGTCTAAACTTGAAGATTTCTATTGGAGATGTGGATGAGACTTATCATTTCTTTGTGCATAACTCTTATTCCTATCCTATTAATTTGGGGCAGCCATCCATTGTTGAGTCTTAAATGGAGACTAAGGTTCTAGACTATGGGTTTTTCTTATGTAGGGATCCAAAGCAAGGATAGAAAGAGGGCTATCCAGTTCATGACAGTTTGTGTCAACCATTGGCAGAATAAGGATTCTTTGAGGGATTTCTCTCTTCCAGCAAAGAGAGCCAAATTTTTGTTGGGTATCACTGTCTTGTAAGAAAACAGTGGTACAAGACAGGGAAAGTTATCATCTCTAGGCAGCGACAATTTTTCCTTAGGAATTTATGGTGTGTCGTTCGAAACTACTTTGTATTTTCAGCATATTACAAACATGCCTAGAGTTGCTAGGCAGTAATATTTGAAGAGAAAAGAAAAATAATTGAAGCTTGTAGGTGTTTGACAGGATGAAGATAGGGTAGATAGTCTCTATGATGGGCTATCATGCTCGGATACTATGGAGGATCTTTCAACATTGCTAAAAACTCAAAATCAAGAGTTGTTATATGTCTTATAGGTCCATTCTCTGGTGATGTATTGCGGAATTGCTGATTTCATGATGCAAGAAAATTTGGGTGCTAAGAATTCTCAATAAAAAGTGTTATTTGCTAGAATATTTCAACAAAAACATTTACAAGGTGCTATTTATACACATCAAAATTTGTGTCTACCAAGGTATTTATAGCAAGGGCTGAAATTTATAGGTTCTAGCAAAGAAGCTAGAGTATATACAAAATATCAAATAGTTGACAAGAAGCTTAAACTAGTTGTGCAGCACTGCTACCTTTGGATAGTGATGGATGATTAAGAGAGTAGCTATGCATCCTCCTTTACGAGATCTTGTAAGTATTGGTGGACATAGGTTTTCAGTCGAGATACTTAAATAGATGAAGATTGGGACTAACGTTTTTTTACTTCTAGCATAGGTGAAATGTTTTGAGGAGATGTTGAGCAGACATGGGAGAGCCTTTTCTTTTTTCTCGCATGAGATAGGTTGTGTTGATCCTAGGGTTGTAATACCTATGGTTATTTTTACCATTCCGCATGTCCCTTGGAATCTATGGCCTATTCACGTGCCTAGGGCTCACTTGTCTAAATTGGTGGAGATTTTGAATGAGGATTCTAGAACCATCTTCAACTCCATATTCTAATAGATGGTTCACAGTTCCCAAGAAGAATGGGACACTCAGATTCATACAAGACTTACAACCGGTGAACATGGTCACTATACGAAATGAAGGTACAGGACCTATTGTGGATGGGTTTGCACATGCTTTTGCTGGACATGCTATGTATTCACTTGGCGATCTTTATTCTAGCTATGACTAGTTCCAACTTGCCCTTGAGAGTTGAGATTTGACTACGATGAAGACACCTTTAGGCCTTGTCCAGATGTGTATACTTCCGTAGGGAGCTACTAATTTAGTTGCTCACATGATAAATGGGATGAACAAGGTCTTACTGGATTTTATTCCAGTACTCACTATGCCTTTTATTGATGATCTGCCTATCCAGGGTTGTTTGGAGAAAGAGAAGGATGAGACTTTAGATTATCATGGATGCATGTAATTTATGGCCGTGCATATCAGAGATGTTGAGAGAATTCTTTATAGATTAGAGGAAGTGAATATGACCTTGTCTGGGTTGAAGTATTTTGTTGGTGCCATAAAGGTTTTGATTGTTGGACATATGTGTGGTTATTATGGTAGGAGACCTTCCCCTGCGAAGGTTGAGGCCATAGAGAAGATTGCTGAGACTTGCTCTTTTACTTCAAAGGTTCGCAGGTTTCTTGGAGCTTGTGTATTTTATCTTATTTGGATTCCTTGTTTCGCTCATATTGCAGATGATCTCTACTAGATCTTGAGGGAAGGGCAACGTTTTTCTAGGGACATGAGACACATAGAGCTATGCAAAAGCTGAAGAGATTGTTGAGAGCTACTTTGACTCTTGAAAAGTAGATTATGAGTGTGGGAGACCTATTGTACTTGCTACTTATACTAGTCATATTAGCATTGGATGGGCTATTGGTGAGGATGATGTAGATGTAAATAGGTATGCTATTTGGTTTGGGGCAAAATTCCTAAAGAGCAGTAGCACAGGTATCGACAAATTAAGAGGGAGCTCTTGGGAGTTGTCATGGCTCTCAAGAATGATAAATAATACTTAGTTGGTATTGCTTTGGTTATCGAGATTGATTGCATGCCTAGGTATGATCGTGAGTTGTTTTACTTCAAACATTGCCATGCTTAGGTGGTTTGGGTAAATAAAATCCATGAATCCTCAGTTTAGGCACATAGCAAGTAAAGACAATCGAGTAGAGCCGATATGCTTTCACAAGCGAGGTATGATGATATGAATTATTTTTTCATTGATGATGGGGTTGATCTTTTAGCCATGCATGCTAATGATACTTGTAATGTATCTACTTTGGAGAGCTTTAATGAGTCTTTGTATACAAAAGAGTATTTGCAGATTGGCCATTATTTGAGTACCATGGCAAGATGAATGGACTGATGCAGACTTCAAGAAGATCAGGAGGAAAGCTTATGGTTTTTTCTTGCAGAGTGGGATGCTTTGGAAGCATCCATGGAAGCAAGGAGGACAGCCATTGGGAGTTGTATGTGAGACAGCTTCACATGTGCAAATCATGAGAGAGTTTCATGAAAGTCTTTGGGCAGGACCTAGACTTGTTTTGGGTGACTTATGAGAAGATTAGAGAGTGCTACTAGTGGAGAGGAATATACAGAGATATCTCATGGTTTATCGAGACATGCACCGATTGTCAGTTGTTTTCTTCAGTGAGGCATAGAGATGAGCTTCACCCTCACTACAAGTGGATTCTTGATTTGATTACTATGCGTGTTGGATTGTGGAAAATGCATTACATTTTTTTGGCACGAGAGGATCTCACGAATCGGGTGGAAGGAAGAGCATTGAGGACGAAGACTACTTTAGTGGTTTGTAAGTTTCTGTTGGAAGATGTTATTTGCAGGTATGGCTGCATTAGGAAAATTACACCAAGTAGAGGTGAGTTGGAGGCTAATGAGGCTACGGAGCTTTTATCTTGCCTTGGCATTAAACTTGCTTTGACTTCAGCATATCCAGAAGGAAATGGGAAGAGTGAGAGAGGCCATCCACCAATTATGAAAGCCTTGGCCAAAGCATATGGTGGATGGGTCAGGGAGTGGCCTAGATTGTTGGCTCACGCCTTATGGGCTGATCACACTAGTCACAATGTGACCACAAGTTATATGCCAACTGAGTTGTTGTATGAATAGAAATGAGTCATGCCTACATAGACTTGCACACTTACTTCGAGTGCTTTACTATGGCAGCAGGATGAGATGACTAGAGAGGATCTTTTGGCTCTTCATATTGGTCAATTGGAGAGGAGATTTGAGGATATTGAGAGAGCTGACTAGAAGCTCAAAGAGGCTAGAATTCTCAGTAAAGACCAATTTTATAGCAGACATAGATTGAGACCTAGAGAGATTGAGGAGCGAGATTGGGTGTTGGTTTATGATAGCAGTAGTCTAGACAACTACTACAGTGCTATCCACAAGGATTCAAGATTATGGTTTGGGCCTTATTTGGTGCAACATGTCCATGAAAATGCTACATATTCCTTAGCAGAGCTTGATGCTATGGCCTTGCGGATACCAATTGCAGGAAAGAGAGTCAAATTGTTCAAGAGGAGAGATGTGATGCACCCTATGTAGTTGACGAGTTGGATGATGAGTTTTATGATGGATTTGATGCAGAAGATGATGTAGATGAGGATGTGGATATTGCATATGATTTTGTAGAAGATGAGGACATAATGTTGATCATTGAGTTTGGTGGTGATGAGGATGGATAGCTGTGGCCCATCCAGAGGATGTGTAGGTTTGGAGGAGACGAATGCCGTGACAGTGCACATCCACCACTACCAATCTGAGGTTAGATTTTTTTACCAGGATTTTGAACTCATTATTCAGCATCATTAGGAATTTGTTTTTCATTGTGTATGTCTTTTTTTTTTTCATTCAGTTTGAACTATTGATTTTAACCTAAAATTTTTGTATGCACTGAGACGTAAATAACCCGCATGTATGTCTAGTTTGTAGCATCCTTGTGACTATGTATGGAAAGTGTGGTTTACTTCTTGAAGCATGTCATGTGTTTGATAACATTCACTTTCAAGATTTTGTCTCATGCAATGCACTCATAACGAGTTACTTTGAAGGTGGGCATGGTTGTACTAGGTTTAAAGATTTGGAAAGGGATCGAGGAACACATGTTCAAGTTGTGGCAAAAGGACTAGAAAGAGCTACTTTGGTTGGGAATATACTTGTGGACATGTATGGTAAATGCGGATTGCTTGTGAAAGCACGATAAGAGTTCCATAGGATTCATATGAAAATTAAAAGTTTGTGGAATGCATTAAGCATAGCATATGCTGAACATGGGATAGGTTTGAACTACCTGTCCCCATAAGTAAGTGATTGATTTGCATAGTTTTTTGAGGTTGTGAAGCAAATCACTTTGATCACAATTGAGCCAGTGTTGAAGTGGAGGAGGGCGCTGCTATGAAGAAATTTCCTCTCCTTGATTAAAAGCTAGCGAGTGAAGGCTACTATTAGCCTTAGAAGACTATCATGAAAAAAAGGTGTTTAGGAATACGTGCTTCTAGGGAGGTTGACAAAGATGGAAAAGGAAGATGGACACTTTTTTTTAAAAGGTAGCTTTTTTTAAAAATTCCTCCATCACCTATGATGAACAACTTAGGTTTGCTGGGAAGATGATAGTTATGGTCATCAAGCTTGAACTTATGGCACCTTGAGTGGAGCTTGAGCAACCAAGCATGCACCGAATTCGATTTGGGAGATCATTGCACATGCAGAGAATTAGCAGTTCTGAGAGTTTGTGTGCTAAGTTATATCAGTGAAACATGTCTAGCTACAATGATCAGGCCAGAAGATGAGCATTTGGCCATGTGGAACTCTCATCCCAATAAGTATGGAGTAGGATCTCAGGCATGACGTGTGTGCAAGAACGACCATGGCCTAGTTTGGAAGTACAACATCATTTGCTTCCATTAGTGCTTCTGGATTAATGCCAAAGACATCGGCTTTGTGAAGAATTGTTAATGCGATGGAGAGGACTTATTTTGAGTGGATTTTATAGCTTGGAAGTAGTTGGGGTATTCCTTTCAACATATTTGGTGGAGATCATGGCCAACGGCCAAGGCAACTGCACTACCCCTTTGTATGTGGTCTTCATTGACACGGAGCACCTCATTGGAGAAGGGAAGAAGAACCAGGTCACTCAGACATGATTATAGCATAGCCATGCATTGCTAGATTGCCTTTCTCAACTGTTGACTACAAGACGATGGCATTTGAAGAGAACACGCTGAATATGTTGTAGGGAAAAGATGGTTTAACTCTGCAGTCTAAAAAAGATAAAGATGAAAGTTTTTTTGTTTGACAAAACTCTGGATCATGATGGATTGTCGAACATAGCATAGATTCCTGTGAACAATTGCATAAAAACAATCTACATGATTATGGAAATGTAGCATGTTGCTATTCACAGGGAGCATGATTCAAGGTGACTTGATGCTTAGCTCCAACTCTGAGTATCCGCACATGCTTGTCTATTAGACCACTTCTACGTTGCTAGGATTGAATATTTTGTCCAAGTTGAATCACAAGGGATAAAGACAAAGCTACCTCATCTTACCCCTTATTGGTGAAATTTCTCAAGGAGAATCCGAGTGTCTATGCTTGCTTAGGAAGTTCCTTCCTTCTTTACTCAACTTCTTCTTTCTCAACCTTTGGTTACTTTAGTACTTCCTTTATTACACATACACTTATAGCACCTCTAACAATTATTGAAATGAAAGAAGTACCATATCAACATTGCCAAATACACTTTTAATTTGCCTCTCTTTTCATGCATTATCCATGGCATATTACTCTCTCTTGTGTCCAAGCTTTGAAGATCTCTTGAGAATAGATACATTGATCCTATATTACTATCCTTTGAGGACATCAATTCAAGAATTGTGTGTATTAGATCTTGTGTTATAAAAGGCTAACTCTTCATACCTAAACATAAACATGCTCATTTAAGCTGAAGTGATGTATTGTGAAGATTGTAATCCTTATATCCCCCCTTCGCCTTACCTTACCCACATATGTGTTTGATTGAATATGAAACCCAACCATTCTTCTTACTCCATGTATTTGCCTTGAGTTGAGTACTCTTCATCGTCCTTTTCTCCCATCTTGCAAAAGCGTCCCTGACTGCGATAAGCGACTTTCATGAACTCACGTGCGTATTCCATGCGACAACGAAACTAAATAAGTACATGGATTAGGAAGTTGCATTGGACCTTATAGAGAAAAATGAAATTTTCTAGTAGCGTTGTTATAATCTATCGATGTAAATTTAGGTATGCCTTGTGGGTATCAATATATTGATTATGATTTGCATTCGATGCATATTCAACATGAAGGTAAAATTCTTTTTTTTTACATGAATTTAATTTTCATGATGCTTGGTTGAATTTGTCTCGAAACCAATGGGTTCCTGATAATATTTTTTCTGTCTCAGATGGTTTTCTCTTTTATGAGAAACGTTTGTGTGCTACTAAACTCTTTCATCATTTTGTTTTCTAAGAAATTTATAATCCATCTTATATGGGTCATCGTGTCATCATTTCTACTCTCCATAATTTGCAAGGAGATTTTTACTAGCCTCATATGAATCAAGATGTTTCTTTCTTTGTTTCTAAATGTCTTATTTGTCAACGTGTTAAAAGACATCATGGTAAGCAATATGGTTTGTTAATGCCTTCATTTTTTCCTAACTCCCCTTGGGAACAAATCTCAATGGACTTTATTATTGGTTTGGTACTGACTTATTCGTAAAATAATATGCTTTGTACTATAATTGACAGATTTAGTAAGCAAGCATATTTTACTCCATGTAAGAAAAATCTAATGGCTTCACAAAAAAAATGCTAATCTTTTTTTTAAAATTATATCTTTGTATATCATGGTTTGCCAAACATTATTGTATTTGATCATGATCCCCCTTTTTGCAGTAACTTTTAGATAACTCTATTCTCTAATCTTGGTGCTAAAATTGATTTTACTTCAACCTTTCACCTTGAGACTAATGGAAAAATGGAAGCTACTAATAGCATTATTCTTGATTTAACTCGTGTCTATACTATCTATTCACCCAACACCTGGGGAAATCATCTATGGTCACAAAATGCCAACACCAACATTTTATTTAAGTCAAAAAGTGCCTTCTACAGTTGATTGGATCCATACTCATTTCATTATTTTTTAGCAAGTTAAGCAACTGATTGCTAAGACCCACGTATTTCTATATTGAATAAGCTAATAAGAAATGCCAAGCTATGTGTTTTAAAGAAGGTGACTATGTTTGGTTGTGAATTGAGAAATGTAGATTGCATAGTGTTGAGAAGAATCCTAATATTAAACTTGCACCTAGATTGTATGAACCATTCAAAAATTTTTGTTGTATAAATACTAATGCTCTGAAATAAGAACTGTCCTCTTACTCAAAAATTCATAATACCTTTCATATTAGTCTTCTTCATCCCTTCCAAGGTTCATTACTTGTCCATCCTATGCATTACAATTCTCAACCATTACTTGAAGATGATCATGAACTTTTAATTCCTTAATCTATTATAGATACTTATTATATGACCATTCCTACTGGCAATACTTATCCTTGCTATCTTGTGAAATTTCACAACCATCTTATTGCGGAAGCCCAATGGATGACTGCACATGCTTTGCATGGTTCTCCACATTTATTGATCCAACATCTAGCCAATAGCAATTGAGGACAATTTCTATCCCACCCTGGGGGTATGTTTCCAAGAGGCACCTGCACAAAGTAGATGAGTGCCTTCTTCGTCGATGGTTTTCTCTTGTGTGCACATTGACGGGGTGAGTGTCTTGAATGGTTCTCCATTAGCATGGGGCACGTTCCTAAGAGTGAATTAGTTTCATCTTGGGTGAAAGATATCAAGAACTGAACTGGAGAGAGAGAAAGAGGAGAGAGAAGACTGCAAAAGAGAGAGATGAAGGAGTGCAAAAGTGAGAGAAAGAGAGCTCCAAGAAGAGAGAAAGATTAGAATAGAGGAGAGAAAGACAAAAAGAAGTAAGAAGACATTGAAGCTGAGAGCAAGGTAATGAGGAGAAGGACAGTAATGTATTAATGTGTCAAGAAGATGAGAAAATTTACATGTCCCCTCCTTTTATATCTATGTCAATGTGACATGGTATTACTATTATTTTCACACTAAACTACTATTTTTCCCAACTTCTTACAATCCATCCTGTCCCAAGGGTTTTTGCCCTCAAAAACAAACTTACAAAGATTGGAAAAGGATGGATAGAACAGAGTGCTACTCTATTTTCAGCTTTACAAATGGAAAAAGGAATGAAAGATGAGAGATAGATGGACTGAAATGAAGGAATGGAAGCTAGCTTCAACTATATATATAATCAAGAATTAGAGCCTTAAATTCTTCAAATGAATGACTCAAAATGAAGTAGATAGCTTACTGTAAGAACATACCCTGTTGAGCCAAATCTCCTGTACTGCGCTCTTTCCTCTTCCGTGAATGGAAATCGGTGGGCACAGTCTTGCTGCGACATCTTTTGTTCCTGTCATAATCCCAAGTTTCCATTAGTGCTTCCACATTTAACAATTAGCAAGAAAAGTCATAGTCTAGAAAGAAAGACTCTATATGTTTATTGAATGAAAGCATTAAAATCCTATCCAATGTGGAGTCTTCCCTTCCGGCTTTAACTTTTTGCACTTTATTTCAAAATTCTCTTGGTATTTTCCTACCTTGCTCATTGTTTACGTGCTTATGCATTTTGCTTGATTTTCATTGAACACCATATTGGGGAATATGGGAATTTCCCATAAGTTTGGGACACATGGTCAAATCTTTGGATTTGTCATAACTTGAACACTATAACTCCAAATCGCGTGCTCTATAGCTCAATAGATTCCATTTTTCAAGCGCTTTCCAATGATAGGTCACATCATATGGTTTTGAGAAACTTATGGGCATGTTATCCATGTGCCACCTTTTTAGTATTCAAAAAATGGGAATTGGGAGATTCCCAAACTCACTAATATTGTGTTATTGGTTTTAATTGATTCACCTCACTCCCCTTCCCCACCTAGCTTGAGAATAATCCTTCCTAGGATTGAGGGTTTTTGAGGTTGAGGTCATTTGGCAATGGGTCAGGAGTTACCAGCGTAGGAGCCAAGTGTAGAAATCGGGGTTGTATTCTAACTGAGCTACATGGTTGAGATCAAAGGGGCGAGTGCCAATGTGTGTAATGCAAGTGAGAACATCTGTTAGAAAGTCACCAGAGGCACTGCAACTAGCAATATGTAGCTCTTCCTCAGTCAGTATAGGCGATCGAGGTAAGGGTGTCCCTTGATGTGCTCTTCTAGGGGGCGGTCGCGAAGAGAGGTTAACACTCTATACGAGATTGGCACGATATATGTGGGGTCGTACTCTGCTATTTTGATTGCATGGCACTGCTCAGTGTTTGTCATGATTCGGCATCACTCTACTTCCCATTGCAACCTAAGAGTGTACCAGTGCTGCAAGAATGGGGGTTCAGTCTTAGCAAGTTTGGATAATTCCGCAATTTCTTGGTCGGTGATGGCAGAAGTGGTTCACTGATCGTATGACGTGATGAGGCATTGTTTGAGGGCTTTCTCTTTAGAGATCTCACTGTTGAGAAATACAGCAGCGGAGTTTGCTACCTTTGCAAAGGTAAGTTCAAATGTCTCCCAAGAACAAGGCATCATATGACCTTTGGTTGCAAAAGGTTTGAGAAACAAGCCTAAGTCCAAGTGGTCGTAGCTCAAAGCTAGCTCTTTGAAGGTGGCATCAAGCCATCTAATGCAATCAACCACGTCATTCCCTATATCTTCAGCTAGATCTGAGGCCAGTGTCAAAAATGATTTCCACTCGTAGGAGGGTTTAAGACATGTTGGTGGTTGGGGTTTGATAGCATTAGAGCCTTTAACAATGGATAGTTGTGGACGCGGATGCTCTTGAGGTTTCAGTTGGGCTTCCTGGCTTAGGGCTAGGGGAGTAGCAGCTACTTCTGATGGACGACTGCCTTCAAATTGGATCATTGTAGTCGGATGGGTTCTAGCGCCTGATGGCTCTTATGACACTGTTTGTCGTTTGGGTCGATAGGCTTGTTCAAATCTCTTAGGCATGTGTGTGGATGAACTTGATGGATGTGGGCCTGGGGCGCACTGCAGTTGATGGTTTTTAGGTTCCAAGGGGCTAGGGATGATGAGGCTTGGGGGTAGCGTACGATTGGTGTTCTTTGACACGTGAGCTTTAGGGATCCATATCCAAGCATTTCCCTCATAGTAGCCTTGCACATGCATGAGGGCTTTAGGGACCCACCTTTGCCTGATTATGCACCGATTTTTGTAATTGCGCCTTGGTGTCCTAGGTTTAGAGCTTCGGGTCTTCTGAGGTTGTGTGTGACGACTCCTAGGCGGCGGTTGCAGCTGTTTAGGCCTCCATTGGATACTAGGCTGTTGAGCCTTATCTTGAGAGGTGGTGGGTGGTGGCTGAGCACTACTCTTTTCCTTAGATTTGGCTGCTAATAGTTCTATCGGTGGTCGTGCGGATTGTTCCATCGCGTAGCCCTTGCTGAAAGCTCTATTAATGCGGATGTTGCCTATGGTGAGGTAAATGCGCTGCAACTCATAATCAACGTTGCAACGAGTTTTCTTCTTGAAGGATCACCCTAACAGCGTTTCCGTGGTTGCATCCTTGGCGTCTGGCAGTACGTAGAAGATTATTGGTATAGTTTCAGACTCGATAGAAATGGTGGCCCTACACTTGCCGAGAAGTGCATACGAACGGCCCCCATATGGGCTTAATTTAGCGTTAGTAGGTTGTATTGGTGGTTTGCCAAGTTGGGTCCAATGATCGTGAGTTAAGACATTGAAGTCCGCTCCCTCGTCAATTAAGGCATTGAAATGCATGTTCGCTGGCAGTGACCATGATCTGTAGGTATGCAGGCTCCATGGTTTCCTCATCCTCGTGATCGATTTCGGTGATGTGGCTACTCGTGCTTTGACAGGTGGTTTCAACATTGGTGGCTCATGCAAAGGATGCATGGGAGGATAGTATTTCTTAACACGACTGCCATTGAAGAAGCCTATTCCGTCACCGTCTAGAGTCTCGAGCTCAATGTTGCCCATTCGGCTGATTGCACGGACTCTGAAAGATCCAAGACCCCTAAACTTCTTTTTTTGCTTATGCCCCTTAAGTGAGTATAGGAGCACTAAGTCGCCTTGTTCGAAGTCGCATTGCTTGACATGCTTGTCAAACCAACTCTTATGTCGTGCCTTCTCACATATGAGTGCATAAGTAGCTAGAAGGCAAGTCTCTGAGAGGCGTTCAAGCTCAACTAGGCATTGCATCCATGCCTTCTTTCCTTCCCATCGCTCCTGAAGTGCAATTCGCAGACTAGGTATGAAGAATTCTATGGGGAGAATTGCTTCGGTTCCATAAGTCAACCTAAAGGAGGGGGTCTGTCCGACAGCCGTTTTGTAAGCTATACGGTAAGCCCACAAGGCTGCCATCAGCTTTTTATCCCAGTCGCTGCATGAGGCCAAGACTACCTTGGTTAGGACATTGACAAGAATCTTATTCGTGGATTGTGCCTGGCTATTTTCTTGAGGGTAGTATGGGGAGGATTTCTGATAGATAAAGGAAGGTGGATAGGAGATGAGCTATCACTTCATTGATAAAGTGTATCCCCTAGTCACTGACTAGTTTGATGGGGCATCCGAATCGTGAGATCACTTGCTCCCACAGGAACTGGGTAGTTGTTTGAGCATTGTTCTTTCATGTTGCCCTCACCTTTGTCCACTTTATTAGGTAGTCTGTGACCACAATTATGTATTTGGCCTGAGAATATTGTGGAGCGGGGCTAATGGGTCCTATGAAGGTGATTCCCCATTTTTCGAAGGGTTTTCATGCAATGATTGGGGTCAACTCCCTTTGATCCTTGCAAATCGAGACCTTCGTCCGCTGACATTCGCCACAATGCTTAATAAGTCATGCGGCATCACGGAACAACATTGGTCACCATAGTTGATACTGCAACACCTTGTGGGTCGTCGTGTCTCCGCTAAAGTGTCCACCAGCAATCCCACTATGTGCCTCTAAGAGCACGTCATGCATCTTATGTTCGCGTAGGCATCTATGCAGCAATCCATCTTGCCCTAAGCGATATAGCTGGCATGCTATCAACTGGTAGGGTTCGATTTTGAGAATCAGTCACCTCAGCCTTGCTTTCTCTATTGATCATTCAGGCAATCCGTGCTCGAGCACTTGGACTATGTCATCTACCCAATATGGCATTAGATCGGCCTTGAATAAATCTCTCCTGCTGGAGAGGTTAAAGAGGTTGGCGTCTGGAAATTCATTGGTAATGCCTTCTCCAGCGGATTCTCCTGTGGGGATGCGTGACATATGATCAGCCATGTAGTGTTGTTTTCCCTTTCGTACAATCACGAAGAAGTCAAACTCCAAAAGGAGAAGGAGCCACGGAGCTATGCGTCCTGTAGCGCAAGGTTTGTTCACTAGGTATAGCAAGGCTTGATGGTCCACAAAGAAGGTGAAGGGTGTAGCCAATAGATAATGCCGGAACTTCTTTACAGCAAATACCATGGCCAAGCTCTCTCTTTCTATCATTAAGTAGTTCATTTCCATCTCCATGAGTTGTCTGCTAGCAAAGCTCACTAGATAGTTTAGGTTGTGCTCGCCAGCTTGGCATAACACTGCTCCCATAGCAAATTTAGAAGCATTGATATGCATGCTGAAGGTTATTGTCCAATTCGGGGCTTTTAGAATTGGTGTTGTGGTTAGAGCCTTCTTCAACTCTTCATATGCTTGTTGGCATGCTTCAGTCCATTCAAAGATAATCAGCAGCCTGTATAAAGGTCTGGCTATCAATGCGTAATTCAGCACAAACCGCCGATAGTATCCCGTATGGCCTAAGAAGCATTGAACTCCCTTGTAGTTGGTTGGGGGTGGAAGGTTGACAATAACCCTGACTTTCGAGAAGTCAGTGGGAATGCCGTTCTTTGACACCACGTGGCCAAGGATGCATCCATGCTTCACCCAAAACTGGCATTTCAAGGGGTTCAAGGAGAGATGATATAGGCAACACTGGTCAAAAACTGCTTGGAGTTTGTTTAAGTGTTCCATCTAGGTCAAGTGAACACAGAGGTCATCGACAAAGACTTCCAACTCCTTGCGAAGCATGTCTTTAAATATGGTGCACATGAGACGTTGGAAGGTGGCAGGGGCATTAGTCAACCCGAAAGGCATGACTATGTAAGCAAAGATGCCCCACTCGGTGGCGAAGGCAATCTTATGCCTGTCAGTAGGATGCACTTGCACCTGCTGGTCCGAGTATAAAAAGTTTTTCGTGGGCCGAGGTCTGAGGGAGTGACTTGGATGGACCAAGTCAAATGTTGGGCTGAGGGCCAAACTGGTAAATGGAGCTAAGTGGACTTCAAGCCAAGTGTCCAGTTGGTCAAAAGACCGAGTGCCGCCACTTGAACGGACTGAGGGCCGATTAGGGTTTTTTGGATCGAGGTCCGAATAGCTAGGTTTGAGGGCCGAGTGTGGGGATCAGCCTAACAAAGGCCACTCAGATGGGCTGAACGCGGTGCGACGAATGCCGCGCAACAACGATTTCGATCAAATCTCATGAGTTAGGAAATCACTCCAAGAACAAGCTTCTAGATCCCGGCTAAGGCACCAAGGGAAGTGATTGGTATACCTGGGGTGAGCGGTAGGCTCTCCAATGATGAGATCGAATCGAATATTTGCGGGCTCTCTCTCTCTCTCTCTCTCTCTCTCTCTCACTGCGATGGTTGCAAATGAGCTCTTTCTTGGTCTCTTGGCTCTTAAACCCCCTCCCGGGTAAGGATTTGACGCTCCCAATCACTCACTTGCCGACATTAAGCATCCCAAGCAAGATTTTTGCCATTTTTTGCATGATTTATGCCATGTTTTACCCTGTTTTGCAACGGGTACCCTGCCCTTCCCCGGTTCGATTTCCTAATCCTATCCTACACTAAATGCAATGAGAATCCAAAGCAACAAACTCAAATGATTTCTCCCTGTTTTCTAATCATCAAACAAACAAACTAGCCCAAAATACTTACTTGTTTCGAAGATCAAAACACCCAGTCTTCCTACCTATCTCAAGCTCCATTTCAGGGATGTATCCCTTATTTCGATGCTCGATATGGGGCACGCAAGCGCTCAAGCTTGAATCCATTGGTCTCAAAAACGGAACCAAAATGTGGGAGCTTTTGCTCAATCCCTAAGACCCACGGATTGCTTATTGCTTTTCAAGCATTCCAAGCGAGCTCTAATGGCTACCTCTCACATAGCTGACGCACCGTCGATCCTACGAGTATAGTGAGACTACCTTGATGCCAATATGAGTTGCCTTCTCTCTTGCACACACCGGTAGCTCCACGATCCTAGATGCTAGCTCAAGCATCCTCAAGCCTCCTCCATCTCCAAGCTCCATCCACCATAGCCGCGCGTGCAAGAGAAGGGAAGAGAAGAGAAGAAGAGAAGAGGGGATGGTGAAGAGCTTCACCCTCCTGATCCCTTACTCTAACACACTCACTCTCTTACACTCTCACACTCCCTCTCTCAAGAGCACACACAAGCAAGAGAAGGGAAAGAAGAGAAGAAGATAAGAGCTCTTGTTAGCCACACACCAAAGAATGATCTTCCATTCACTTTTTGAACTTTATATATACAAACCCTAAAACCCCGTGGACACCCATCCCTTTTTACATGACCGGCCATTGTGGCAAGGTCCCTTTTTCTAATTCATTCTTCTTGCTTCATGCCCTAAGCCTATACCCATCTATTCTTTTACAAGTGGCACAGGAGGGAGCCTGGTGCTTTTTTACAAGAGTTTTTGGAGTTTTTGAGGCACCTTTTATTTAAGATTACGCTTTTGGCCCCCCGGCTTATCCTTAGAGGCCGACTACGTTTCTTTGCTCCTCTTCCATCTTCTTCCCGCTTTTTCATTCATTCTTCCACCTTCTTGGCTTGGGGTTAACACTTATCATGGGAAAGTGCTCAAAAAATGAAATCTATTGAGCTATAGGGCACTCGATTTGGAGTTATAGTGTTCAAGTTGTGACAAATACAAATATTTGACCAGGTGTCCCAAACTTATGAAAATTTTCCATATTTCCCAATATGGTGTTATTTGTTCTTGGCTTTTTCTAAGATTCTTTTTACACTGGTGAAGAAGGATCTACATTCTTTCCAATTCTTCTTTCCTAGGAGGATTGATTCATTCATTGAAGAGGATTGTGGATAATGACACCTTATAACCATACATAGCCTCAAAGGGTGAAACTCTAATACTAGCATGAGTGGAGTTATTATAGGCAAACTTAGCCAAGTGTAAGCAAGAATCCCATAAATTTGGGATATCATAGCAGAAATGATGAACGTAAGTCTCCAACCATTTTTTTACCCGTTCTGTGTTCATTAGTTTGTGGATGGTAGGCCATAAAGGGAACCAAATTAGTGCCCATGGATGTGAATACCACTTGCCAAAAGTTACTCATAAACTTTAAATCTTGTCATGTACAATCACTTACGATAATCCATGTAATCTAAAAATCTACTCCATAAACTGACTGGCCACTTGAGAAGCAATAAACTAGGTCTTGGTTGAAATGAACTGCCTTAGTGAGTCTATCCACCACCACATCTAT
Source organism: Lygodium microphyllum (assembly GCF_053477565.2). Taxonomy (NCBI): domain Eukaryota; kingdom Viridiplantae; phylum Streptophyta; class Polypodiopsida; order Schizaeales; family Lygodiaceae; genus Lygodium; species Lygodium microphyllum. The sequence continues at coordinate 147,716,596 of NC_141147.1, read as the reverse complement.
ACTATTCCATCCCTTTTTGGTAGTAGGCAAGCCACTAATGAAATCCATAGTAATGTATGCCCATTTTCTTGTAGGAATAGGTAATGGTGGTTGCAACAAACCTCCTGGCTTATGGGTGTTGTTCTTATTCTACTGATAAGGCATGCACTTCAGGACAAAATCTTTGACATCTTTCCATAGTCCTTTTCAATAAAAGCTTTTGTTGATTCTATCATAGGTTTTGAAAACTCCAAGCAGTCTAGCTAAAGGCAAAGAATGCCACTCCTCCATATAAAAGAAGAGTAGAGGGAATGAAAATCTTGCCACTTGACTAGATTAGGCCATTTTGAAGTTGATAATGCGAGTTATCTTTCATGAGACCTTGCTGTAATTTCTGAAAAATATGGTTGAGCTCTTCATCCAAAAGATAAGTCTCTTGTAATTCTTCAATCCAATCATTATGTAGTTTAGTCATGCTGAAATTTTTGCATGCCCACATATGAGAAAGAGAATCAACCACTACATTTTCTTTGCCCCTCGTATGAGTGATGTCAAAATCATAATTTTGCAGTGTAGCTATCCACCTATGCCTCTTAGGAGTAAAAGTAGACTGAGTGAGAAAATGCTTAAGGACCTTGTGATCAACTCTGAATTGACTGCCATAAAAATAATGGTGCCATTTCTTTATTGTATGCAAGATAGCTCACATCTCTTATTCATAAAAATTTATAGCCATTCCTTATCTATAAGCTTGCGAATTTCAAAGGCAATCACTCCATGCTCCTATGACAAAATAGCCCCTATGCCTCTGCCACAAGCATCACACTCTAGAGTAAACTCCTTCAAAAAAACTCAAGGCACACTAAAATAGGAGTAGAAGTAAGGATTTTCTTTAACTGGTTGAAGCTACTATAACCAAGAGCATCCCAAAAGAAAACTTCTTTCTTCGACCTATTAGTCAAAGGAGTTTCAATAGCCACATAATGTTTGATGAATCAACAATAAAATGAAGGTAGACCAAGAAATCCTCTAAGTGAAGTAAAGGTAATAGGTGTTGGCCAATCTTTAACACATTGCACCTTCTTTGGGTTAGGCTGGATCCCTTTTTCACTAACAATATGTTCCAATTATTCCACTTCAGTTTGCAAGAAGTATCATTTCTTCTCCTTAGCAGAGTTTGTGATGCCTCAATACAAAAACCTTCCTCATGTGTGATAAATGGTCTTGAAGGGTCTTACTCTAAATCAAAATATCATCAAAGGAGACCAAGATAAACTGAAAGAGAAAAGGTTGCAAAATCTTCTTGATCAAAATTTGGAAGGTAGTTGGAGCATTTATAAGACCAAATGGTATCATTGGAAAAGGTAGAGACCTCGATCAATCCTAAAAGAAATCTTGATTTCATCACCCTCTCGAATACGGATTTGATGATACCCTGACCTCAAATCAATCTTCATAAAGAATCTAGCCCCCTTGGCTCATCAAGCAAATCATCAATTCTGGGTATGGGGTACATGTTCTTCATTGTGATCTTGTTAATATCCATGCAATCAATACATATCCTAAAAGATCCATCTTTCTTTTTAACTAACAAAACCGGAGATGCATAGGGTGAAGAACTAAGTTCAATGAATCTCATTTCAATAAGCTTCTTGATTTTTGTGGGTACTTCTTCATGCTTACAAAATCTATAAGGTGGCTTATTAATTGGCTTTGAGTTGGGCTCCAAATCAATTGGGTGATCTTACAAATTATGCATTGGCTCATCAATGCCATCTTCAAAGTCCTCACGGACTAACATACCATGAATCTTGGATTTTGCATTTTTGTATACACACTTGGTGGCATGGCCAGCTATATACTTTTCTCTGCATTTGAAGCATACACATTTTTAATTTCTTTCTTTGTAGAGGTCCATAGAAATAGACATTGGATTCATATTGGCAGATATAGATTTAGGCTTGTTGTCCCCTTGTTTGAAATATACTCTTTGATTGTTTGCTATCTTGAAATCACTTTGAGGTATTGAAGCTTTGAATGATAGATAAGTTGGTACTCTTAAGCTCCCACTTGGCACATGATTACTTCCATAAACATTGGCAACTTGTCCTTTTTTTAAAACAGTCCTTGGCTATCCATAACTAGGCTGAAATGGAGACTCCCTTCTATATTTCCTTCCATAGCACTCCACAAGCTCAATATCTTTGAAAGGAGTTGTAGTATTTTTGCACCATAACATCTATTGATAAAGATGGCTCTAAACCATACATGTACTTGTGGAGTTTAACTTCATCACTAATGCTCTCAACATGCATGGTAAGATTGAGGAATTGGTTAGTATACTCTTGTACATTCAGGCCTCTTTGCTTAAATCCATACTATCTCTGTGCCAATTTCTCTTTTTCAAGAGGAGAGACAGTAACGTGTCCGCTAGTATCATCCAAGACACGTCTTAGAAGTCCATCGGAAAGGATGTCTAGAAAACTCCGCTCGGCACTCCCATGGAATGTTACGGGTTTTGCGATCTAGGTCTTCCCGTGTCTGCCACGTAGTGGAAGTATCCTGGCCGTTCCCCACTTAGGATCGAGCGAAATTAGGGTTTTCCTGATTGGTCATTAGCTAACAGCAACTAGCGTCAGACCCGAGCAAACTACTTTACGTAGAAACGCCAGGTCCGAAGCGGATTCACGCTGCACTTGGTTCAAGGAGAATGGGAAACGAGAGGGATGCAAGGCTCAACCTCTCTTCCATAAGGCATAGTCCCATTCCGTTCCCCTAAAATAGCATAAATCGGGTAAGACGTAACTCTAGGTCATCGCTCTCATTATTCCTTTTGATGATCATCCCGCTATTCTTTGGGATTTTTGAGAAAAGTTCTCGGCTAACCGGGACCACCCAACCGTAGGACGGACCCATGGTCTATCCTCCGCACTTTCCTCAGTTTGTTTTAGTTATGTAATTATCTAACACATTAATTTGACATATAACAATCAGCTTCAGTAATTAGCCCTGTTAAGCACTGGTTCCTTCGCATAATCTTATCACGTGACATAGAAAAACAATATCAAGCAAGTTCTTTTTTAACATTTCATTATTTTATCTTTGAAATACAAGGAGTTTCTCCCGTAGGCTTGTCCATAATCCGCCCGAAGGCTATCCAGTAATCCCCAAGGATCACTATTCCAAGCTTCCGCCCGTAAACTAGTATGCGGGCCTCGAGATCTAATCCCGAGTCACGTTAGCCTTTTGTGCAGGACCCGGAAGGCGAGGGATTTACGGCCAAAGCCCCCCCTGGCACCCAAGCGTCCTCCTACTCCAAGTAGAGCTCAACGGAGAGACCTCTCGCGGCGGGTTCGATCCACGTTCCCGGCGCGGTGAACAACCCCCTTGGTTAGGGTTAGGCAGGTAGTCGGGGGTAATTGAAACTGCCTCTTCCTTTAACCTGAAGTATAGGTACTCATTTAATTTGTAATTCATAATTCCAACAGAGACCTAAAATCTCTAGCAAGTAAAAATATTTCCATTAATCAACCATGTTGTTTGGCAAACTGCTAAGGAAGTGTTCTTTCCTTTTTGAGTGTATCAGCACTCGTTCCCAAGGTGTCTTGTAAATTTGCAAGATCCTTTACATTCTAGTGTAGGGCGTACCTTATTAACCCAACTTGGTCAACCCTAAAGTTCCTTAGCTATGCTAGTTTCCGGTTTACAACTTTCCTTATTTAGAAGGATATCCAAAAATACGTCCTTTTGAAAGATAACTTGCGTAGGGATCTGCCATCCTTGATGAGGGTTTTTACCCTTTCTCCTTGTGAATCAATCACAAGGCTAAATGATTTCGTACTTGCTGCGCAAGTCCTACGATGGAGTAATCCGTTTTAGATCCTTTAAGCTGACGTATATCGGGCCTAGGGTTTCTTTTTAAGGATCTCGGGGACAGCCCTAGTTCTTTATCTTTACGAAATTTTTTGACCCTACAATAAGGAAATAGTCAAGTGCTTAGGGTATGAATATTTCTATGTTTAGATTGGTTTGGATAATTTTTGGAAGGTAATATTAATCGTCTTGTCACAGTTTTGCTAACCTGTGACAATTTACTTTTCAATCAATACAGTTCAATTTAAACTTCCTTTTTCCTTGCAGATGAACTCATGCCAAATAACAAACATTTCCCTTGCTATGATGTGCAAATAGCAATGATAACTTCCTAGTAATTTGAGCAACGAAAGAAACCTTTCATGAATTTAATCATTTACAATGATTCGTTGTGAAAGGAATAAGACTAATGGTGCAAGATATAATTTCTATATCTTTAGGATTTAACTAAAATATACTACTATAGTAAATGGATAATCTGCTCGTAATTTATAATGCTTGATGCAATTCGAAGGAAACTAAGTTCTATACATTATCATTCATTCAAATAAGCTACAATCCTTCATTATAAATAACTCGGACAAATATATCCTATCCCTAACAATTTCCCTTTTGCATGATTGACTTAAAACAGAATTAAAGCCAAGAAGAAAAACCTGGTTTTGGGGTGAGATATCCACATGGATACCGAGAGATGACCCTCCCGTAGCTACGCCTTGGACTTTCTTAGGAGGCATCGCAATTGTAGTCCATCGAACGTGGAAGCAACTTTATACTTCTTTCGGAATTCCACCGTCGCTCCCTTGCACCATTTCCGTCGAAAGTAGTTTTAGAAGGCTCCCTCGAGGCTTTAGAGCGGGAAAGGAAGGTGTTTTTAAAAAAAAAACACTCAGCACTCTCTTCCCTTTTACAAGTGGGGGAAGAAGAACAAAACTCCAAGGTATTTTGTGATTTTGAAGGAAAGGCTAAGGACAAATTCTCTTGGGGGGAAAAGGGCCTTATAGAATTCTAAGGGAGGAACTCCAAGGGGGGGAAAAGTAGCTTTAAAGGTTATTGGAAAAGGGGGCCTAACGAGGCCTTAGGAGAAGATATAAGGGGGTAGTCCGAGGGTTATAATGAGCAAGGGCCCTAAGGGGAAAATAAAAATTGGGAAGATAAGACCTTTAAGGTCAAAAACCCTTTTATGGGGGGAAAATCTCCAATCCAACACGGGGGGGGCGGGGGGGGGGGGGGGGGGGGGGTGGTTCCAAAAAATCATGGGAAGGGGCTAAGGGGATTTTTAAAACCCGAGGGGGAAAAGGGGGGGAATGGCAAGGGAAAGGCTTTGTTTCCCGGGGTAAGAATCCCTTTGTTTAAGAACGCAAGGGGGGGGAAAGGGGGCTTAAAGGAATTAAAACCGGGGGGGAAAGGGGTAGTAGGGTATAGGAAGGGGGGTTAAAGAGGCCCCCCCTTTGGAAGCTTCCATGCTTCCAGAAGCTTGGGGGATGGTTATGACCGTCAGTCTTGACGGTGCAATGGAGGCGGCTCCTCCCTCCCTTGACGGCGTCAGCTATCCACTGCCCAGGCGGCCATCAACAGCGAGTCCGTCCCTTCTCAGTCTTCAAGCGACAGCGCCCTCTCCCCTCGTCCTCACGTATCTCCTTCATCTCTCCCTCACGACTAACAGCGTCTTGATCTCCGGCGGCCCCCCTTCAGCCTGCGGCCCCTGATTTAAATAGGGGAGGGGAGGGAGATCCTCCCTCCCTACGTGGAATCACGCATGCCTTCCCCCTCACTCCAAGCTCCACCAAAAAGGAGCTTAATCGCTCCTTCTATTTCTCTCCCCCTCCAGCTCGTCAGTCGGCTGGGGGGATAAGGGGAAAAAAAAATTCCCATTATCCTTAGAAAAGAAAGAAGAAAAAAAATTGCTATATCATTATCCCTTATTTCCTATAAGAGGTAGTCCATGCGAAGAAAAGATTTTTAGAACGTTACAGAGACAAAGACCTCAGCAATAAGTGTCTTGAATGCATCACAATTCTCTACAAGTATGTTCTCCTTCTTAATATATCTCCACCAAGTATGCATATATCCCTCCAAATGGAAGGAATAAAAATGAATCTTCTTATCATCAGATCTAGGAAATATATCAAAGTAGGATTCCAATTTGGAAATCCATTCATCTAGATTAGATGATGAAGATGATTGACCATTTCACTTTGCCAAAATGGTCTTATCCTTCATGAAAGGATTGCTACTCCAAAATATATTTCTCATGAGTATTAGATATGGAACCTCCACCCAAAATCAGATGGAACTCTCCTAATAGATGGTTGAGAACTAGTATAAAATTAAACCTTCCTATCGATAGAGGACCTCTAGAAGTTGGGTATATAGCCCGATGGTGGACTAATACTGACTTCAAGAAGATCACTAGAAAAGCTTATGGTTTCTTCTTGCAGAGTGGACTACTTTGGAAGCATCCACGAAAGCGAGGAGGATAACCATTGAGAGTTTTATGTGGCGAATTGGCAAGATCCCCAAGGGTTTGTTTGTTAACTCCTTATGTCCTTGGGTTAGGGCCGTACCCTATTAACCCAGCTTAACGAATACCTTAAGTTCTATTGGCAGTAAATATGTTATTTCAATTTACTGATTGGTCTTTTGCTTCCAAGCAATTATCTAATCCACTTATCTTGGTCACCTTTTCCAAGAAAGGTGTTATATCAGGACGACCACTCATCCTTTTTCAAGATAAACTTGTGCAAGAATCTGCCAATCTCATTTCGAGGAATTGGCCACTCCCTTGTGGTCAACCCACAAGGTCATGCAACTCTGTAATTTGTTGCACAAGTGTCGCATCTAATCTATGGGACTATTTTTCCCATGGAATGTCGTCTTCTAATCACGAAATCATGATTTAATAGGAAATAGGGTTAGGGTGTCCTCATATCCAATCCAGTTTTGATTGCACTAGGCCAACCTTGTCGGTCCTAGGGTTCCAATTCAAACCGAGTTTCATCCTTTTAGCGAGCGACCCTTAGGGTAACAAACCCTAGATCGTTTCTCGCAAGTATATCCTATTTTTCGCTACATTCCGTGAATGTGGGCAAGTCTTTAGGGTATGAGAGTTTCAACTTGGCAATAAGAACAACTAGGTTACGTCCTCAAGGTTCTAAATCCTAGTTGGCACTTGGGATATGTTGCTTTGTTTTAACCATTTCTAAGCGTGTCCCTCGCGGTTTAGGTGTTTAGGGTAAACCAATTTACTTGTCTACTCTTGAATATATTTACGATACCATTCTCATAATCACGTGATTCATTGCCTACATATGACTAGATTTACCAACCCTAACTTTCCTGGTTATGATCAAAGCGTAGGTCAAGTTACGGCATAATTTTTTATTGACCCCTCTAGAACATGCATTTCATGATTTAAGCCGCTAGGCTTTTGCGGTTTATATTAAAATGGACCATGCAGCCTTTTCCTAATCTTATTTCTGAATGAATTATTCGTAGGCTAAATGAGCATTACCCAACTTTCGTAACTACATACGTAATTGATTGAGATTTTATGCCAAAAAAACTAGAGTTAACTTATTCTAGCTTACAATCCATGCCACATGCAAATTTATAGAATCATTTCTAGGCTCTTCTATTTTCTACGGGATTAATGACTTTCCCTAATGAATCATTCAATGAAGATTTGTCTGAAAATGCAACATGGGATTAATCTTTCCATGCCTAATCAAAGGTGCACTTTAATAATTTTTGACCTTATAAGGATAGGCAATAGGTGTTCTAGGCCGTCACTTTGACATGCACACAAGGGAAACTACTAATAAGGTCGTGAGATGCATAGATAATTTACGTTATTTTGTTCATCATGTTGGAAATACCAATGACCACTTCATGCCATGAGCTAATTATTCAAATAGTCAATCTATTTCCAATTGCATTTAACTAGGCTAGGTGAATTTGACATGCGTGGGTGCTTCCTAGTCCATGAATTTATCGTGCATAATGCCTTACTTTTGCGACAAATAAAAAATAGTAAAAACCTGGACTTGTGAACTCAAAGAGATATCCACGTGAATGTTAGGAGAAGAACCTCCCGCGGTTGCACCTTGTGGCTTTTTAGGGGCCATCGCGAATTCGACCTTCTTGCCTTGGCCGCAGACTTATGATCTTGGCCCGTCTCCCTCGCATGCGCAATTCCTTTTTAGATTCGTCTTCCTTGACCGATGCCTCGTTGGGGGGAAGAGGATTAAATTTTTTTTGCATTAACTCCAATATTATCCTCTTGACCTCCTCCCATGAGGAGGTTCTCATGAAAATATACGGTTTCATTAGACCATAGTCTCGATTCGGCCAATGGAGATCATGACACATCGTGTTAAAGTTTGCGTCGTCTGTGACCAAAATGTTGGCATTATCATTTCCCCGAGACTGCATAAGGCCTTGTAATATTTTCAGTACAAATATTACAAGAACCTTCTCACGGAATGCATCCCACATAAGAGGATGATTTGTACTCTTGTGTGTGACATCCCACCGTAAAGAAGCTTTGTGATAAAATAATATGAAGCACACTTGATTTTATAATTTTCAGCACAACTTCTATTATCAAAATATAAGTCGAAATGACATAGTCAAGAGAGAACCTTACGACCATCTTTAATACCATCGTAAGTATTAAATTTAAAGGTATATTTTCTTATCTTCGCCTTTGCGATTGGATTGTGCTTCAGGAATGGCATTAACGCTACAAACCATAGTGTCATTGATAGAGGAAATTCAGAAGGACAGATGCTTGAGAGGTCGCAACTTTTGCTCCAATTGGGGTTGATATTGACACTCTTCTTCTAGTTGCATGGTCAATAAATCCATGCATCGCTCCATGGTTGATTCAGGAAGCGGCAATGTGGAATCAGAATTGGTAGTACTAGATGGTCCTTCATGAGACATGATGATTGTAGATGGCTTGATGAAGATATTTAAATAATAGAGGTATCGTAAAGTTAAAAGATGCTTCATCCATGATAATAACATTTTGGCGTATAAGCACCAAAATAAAGAGCAACTTCCTAATGGAAAAATGATAAGATAGAATAAGCAAGAAAGATCTGAATTTATTATGGTACTTCGATAAAGTTTCACAGGTGACTTGGATTAGAAGAATCTTAAATTGATTAAGTAAGAAGAGATTAATCAAGGTTTTAAGCCTTAGTTTAAAAGAAACTTGGATTTTTAGGATAAAAATATGACGTCACTAATCATGGCAACCTAAAAAAAGGCGCCCCTCTCCCCATGAATTGCAAAAATAAGCTTTAAGTGTTTTAAAGCTTAAGCAAGGATTAATAGCAAAGCTCAATTAGGCTCCTACTCACCTTTCTTTGACAGAATGATGGCACCACGATAGGGGAGTTGAATTTTTAAATCTTGCATTGAATTGCAAAATTTCGGAGTAGATATAGAGAGGTTTGGGATTTTGAGGCCCTTGGAATCTAGCTGTGAAGTTGATTTGAGCTAAGATGGACTGTAGAGCTAGATTGCTCCAAAGAGCTCACCTCACACACAAGATGATAGGCGATTGGAAGCCCTAGATGTAAGCTGAGCTCTGATATCACTACTGCATAGATTAGATGCGAGACTTACACGTAGCAAAAAAAAGAAGCTCTCCTTACTGTCTTTTCTTATTAAAATTGAAAGCACTACTCATAAAACTTTAAATAAACTTAAAGAAGAGTAAAGCAAAACTGAGTGAAGCAGTATGATGCAATTTCCTCTCGTACATGGAGTGGGCATCTCCTCCATGCCGTGTTTATAATATTAAAAGAAATCTTGCTTTGCCCAAGGATAGACTCTTTACAATCACTCTTTTCCCAAAAGAGTTTTTTTAAACTGAATAGATGGTTACAATCAATTGCACAACTCACAAATGCTGAGAGCTATAAAATATTTCCAAAATATATTCAGTATATCTTTAAAAAATCTCAAGTATCAATGAATGTTTACAAAGAGGATGTAGCCATGCCTTTGATTAAAGGATGGTGCATCTATTTTAAATAATTTAATAAAGTAGTATTTGGAATAAATTGTTCTTATTGCGTATATTCAATTTATGTTGCTCTACACATCATCTATCAAAAATTGAAGAAATCATCTTAGAAAAATAATTAATTCAATAAATATAACTAGCCATAATAAATCAACCAATCATTGGAATTTTAATAAATAATCAAATCACGTAGAGGTTATCACTTGAGATATGAATATTGTGCCATTAGCCACGTATGGCTTCACCCATGTTCACACCTGCAAGTCTCATGCTCGGAAAGGATAAACATCCCCAATCAACCTTCCATCCAAGATGGAAACTAATTCTCTTAGGAACCTACTGTATGCTAATGGAGAACCATTCAAGACACTCATCCTATTAACATGCACATCCATAATCGAAGAGGATATTGATTATCAATTGCTATTGGTGAATGAGGACCTAGAACTAACATATTATTTATAACCATGATGGAACACATTAAGTGTGGTGTTAGTTAGGGAGGAGTGGCACAGAAGGCATCCATTCAATGGTTCAAGGAGATCATAAGGTTTGTCAATATGCAAATCATGTTAGAATCGGTTGAGTGGCATTATAAAGGAGTAGGATCTTTTGGAGCATACTTATAGCTAATCAAAGTAAGGTGTGGCTAGTTAGCACATCAGTGTTTTACCATAAAGATGTTAGTAATATGCTAGCTCAAGAAGGTGCATCACAAGCATCTTATGTGATATACATTTAATTGAACCTTACAAGAATCCTTCTTGTCCTATGTAAGGGGGTTTCTCACTGACTGAACTAGTTTTGTGTTGGTGCTCTTGCAAAATTATTATTGTGTAGCTTTTAAAAAGGGCGTTTTGCTTCTCACACCATTTTGAGAAGGTTTTTCTAAACACGAGCTAGTGCGTGAGAGAGAGAGGGAGAGAGGGGACATATTACCAAGAAATTTGAAATTAGATAAAGGCCAATTGCATGTTTTCTGGGCTGACCGTTACATTCATAACAATATGGAGCGTGCCTAAACTACGATCCTAGGGGTGGTGGTGGCGGCGATGCCATTGTTCGGCATGCGATCATCGACGATTGCACACCTACCTACCTACTCATTATTGTTGCGAGTACACTTGCAGCTTATTGTAGAGATTTTGAGCACGATTAGGCAATCACTCCATGTTGTTGTCGTACACTTCGGCAGGTATTAGTCCCCGCGGTGATCCAAGAGATTGTCTTTTATGTAGACGCCCAAGTTGTCGAGGGCCGATCCCGACCTACCAAAGATGCTGACGATGAGTTCGTTCGGCTTAGTAGTACCGGATGTAACGAGATTCCATCTTGGTCTCCGAAGGGACCGTAAGTGCCAAGGTTAGTCGCGAACTTAATAGAGGTGAGGGCGTTGTAATCGCCTGGCTTTCCGTAGAATCCTCTCACTTGGTTGATCAGCTCTTTTGGATATTGCAAGGTGATCTGATTGCGAAACACCGAATTGAAGGTACAAGTTATTATAGCTAAACGTAGAACATATCATGTATTTGTAGACCAACGAACAATATTTATATGTATTCACACAATAAGGCATTGAAATAACACAAGGAACTTTAGACACAAGACTAGATAGTAAAAGGACCCGCATATAGTAAATGAATAAATTTTTCTAGCTAGCAAGTAGGAATTTTAATATTCAAACTAGGTTTTTAATTTTGCTATATAGAAATGAAGCTATAACTAGTAAAATGATTCTTACCTAGTAAATGTATGAATTTTTTCTAGTTACCATGTAGGAAGTTTTGGATATAAACTAATATTTTAATTTTACAAGATAAATATATACAAAGCCAGAAAAACAAAATAAGTGTCTATAGCAAAGCAAACAAATACTTTTTTAGTCATAGAAAACAATAATGTTTATATAACCAAGCTAAGAAATTAACACTTGTTGCAAGCATGTTAAGCTAGTGTGTTGTGCCTCAACCTATGTTGCCAAGTATAGGAGAGTTATTAGTGTAGCTTATGTCTCAATCTCCTCTTGCATGTTTTTCATCCAAAACACACTAATTCATGTATAGATAATGATGGAATAAGCTTTTATTGTAGCCATTGTTTGCAACAAATATAGTTTTGCAGTGCAAAGATGAGGGTCTATAGAACTATAGTGTGATGTAGTAGGTAATATGGAGATTTTATTATGGAAACATTAGAAATATGCAAAACTATTGAGATACAAATGAGCCTATTCAAAGATGAGGGTCTATAGAACTATAATGTGATGTAGTAGGTAATATGGAGATTTTATTATGGAAACATTAGAAATATGCAAAACATTAAAAATAAATGCGCCTATTCAATGCTATGAAATGTAATAGATTTACTAAATGAACTCACTTTGTCACACACACATAGATTTTTTAAGGATATACCATTACGTAAGATTTGTGTTTGTGTGTGCCAGTGTGAAGGCAAACAGAAAAGGAAAACTTACTAATTTATGTCATGGTATATCCTTAAAAAATGTTTGTGTGTGTATGTGGTGTTCTGTTGTGTTAACCAAAAACTTCTAAAGTAACGAGTGTGCATGTGCATGTGCTAGAGCATTGCCCCTTTTTTTGTTTGTTTCGGGTATTTAGAAAAGGTTCATGTCTTACATATTTCTTCAACTACTATATCATTTAGAGAAGTGGCCCAAAACTATCACAATGGCTGTTAGATTGACCAATAATATTAGCTTTATAAGATAGGAGGTTTGGATTACATCCTTGTAAGATCTATCACAAGAGGTTGAAAAAATTTTGGATTACTCACTGTTCTAGCAACATAGATGAACCTTCTCTTTTAGGAAACTATCATAAGACGAGACAACACCTCATTATAAGTTGGCCAATCAAATCGTGCGTATTGTTTTCACTACCCATACATACATGGAAATATACTTGCCATAGAATCCCATCAATTCATCTAATGTTCTTCCATAAATGTTGAGTTGGCACTTTTAGTTGCTTTATTGATTTTGTGTTGGTACTTAAACCTAGATAATCCTCATGCACTTATCTCTATTCTATCCTAATACGAAATGGTTATTTTTTGTTAATAATTGAAGATGTGACTTGATTATTAAAAAGATTAACTTGATTACATTGCTATCACTACAATGACTTTTAGATATAACTAAAAAGCTACATTACTCAAAAACATTATAGAAATTCCCTTTGGATATAAGAGAAAACTTTGTTGAATCAATAAATGTTTGTCATATTTTAGACATTCCAAGCTCCGTTTGCATGGAGCTTATAAATATTTGTTGATTGTGAAGCCTAAAGCATAAGAGCCAGTGTGCTAGCATGCCAATCACTTGTGAGCCTATTCTCCAAGATGACACCTAGGCCATCTGAAACCTAATTGCCCTTTCACTTGCACAAAGGGGTCGCATGACAGTCAAAATCACTATGCAATTGGCCATACCATCAAGAACCCATATGAATATCACTCCCCTCAAAATTATAGGAGGTAATTGCACTCTTCCACTTTAACCAAGAGTAGGTGCTTGTCAATTACATCTGGTCCCCCTCCAATCAATTCACTAACCTATATGCTAATTCACATGAAGGAACACCTACTCACTACAACCTTCCAAACTAAATTGGCAACAATCAAGTGAGTTAGCAACAAGGTAATATTATAACATGAGACCCAAACTCCTTACCTTGGACTTTGGACCTACACTTCTAATGATCATTAAAGATACCAAGTGCAAGCATGTCAATGTAAAGGTATAACACTAAACATAGTCTTAACACAAGAAAGGAGGGCAAGATGAGCATATAAGGAAGAAGAAAAAAGATGTGAAAAATAAAGAATGTTGATTAAAAGAGAAATCAAAGAAAAGAACACACTCTCAGTGTACATTATACAAAAGGTAGGATGAGCTCATCAAGTATCTCAGTACCAAGCTTTCTATGAGAAAGGAGAAGCTTGAAGAGAGGCGTACAAAGGGAGAAAGCATGCTCAATGAAGTTGTTGCCTTGCATTATGGTTAAATACATTTTTTAGATTTTCATGGTGCAAAGAGATGAGAAGGAGATCCAACTAAGGATCAATATCAATGATTGCTATTGAGACATTGTTTATGTACATGTCATATGAGAAACACGCCATTGAATAAGATAGTCCTAGTCCCATTTCTTAGTCATCAAGCTTAAGTGGCTCTTACAGTATCTCCATGACTTGAAATAAGGTAGTTGCAATAGTTGTTGGTGATTCTCCCCATGGCTTGATATAAGCTAGCTACAACAATTGTTGGGTCCTATCTCATAAAGTCATACAATTGCTATCTCAAGGCTCCTTTATACATGCACACCATTGCTATGATTCGAGGTAATCCTTGCTTGCCAGGATCATGCCTTCTTCCTTTAGCAACTTGCTTCCTACTCAAAAGTCTACAACGATAGGCATAATTTCTAGGAGATATTATTTGTACGCATGATCAATTTTGCAAAGAGAAACCATTTAAAGTTACTAATAGTGTACTTACCACAATAAGAATGATGTACCACACATCCATCACTTATGTACACTTGCATCTCCCCTCAGAATGCACTAAAAACACCTCAATAAATGTAAGGGAAGGAATAGATGAGCTTTTTCCAATGCATAGTCCTAACAAGAAGTACCATTGATATGCCAACATGAAGGGTGCCCACACCAAACTCTCATAGATTGGTAGCCTTGAAAGCATTGGTGGCCTTGAAAGCATATTTGCAAACTTACAAAACCATTTTGAAAGCAAGATTTTAAAATGTAGAGATTATGTAAAAATTCAACTCCTTTCATTTTTCCACATTATGATGGCAAGTCCCCTCTTAAGCAACATTTGGATGTTGATGGATCTGTTTGGCCATTGCTAAAAAAGGATAAAAAGTTTGAAATTATGAGGAGTCACTTCTAGTACTGAATAAATCTCTTTGACTGGCTTGATTTGCTAGTGTTTAGGTTGATAGATGGAAATCATGATGAAGCTTTGAAATGCTTTGGGAAAATTTTAGAGAAAACCTCTTCCCAGATGTAGTGACATCATTGTCTACAAAAGTCATATCTTTGTGGCTACACATATCTTTGTAATCATTTTTTTGTCGTTGCACATATCAAACCTAAAAAATGTGATTAGGAGGATAAACTCAAAGGGAGTTGAACCCCAAACACAATGTGTGTGTCTACTGAGGAGGCCCCAACTCCTTACCTTGGACTTTGGACCTACACTTCTAATGATAATTGAAGATACAAAGTTCAAGCATGTCAAAGTAGAGGTACAACACTAAACATAGTCTTAGCACAAGAAAGGTGGGCAAGATGAGCATAGAAGAAAGAAGAAAGAAGAAAGAAGATGTGAAAAATAAAGGATGTTGATTAAAAGAGAAATCCTAGAAAAGAGCACACTCTCAGTGTACATGGTGCAAAAAGTCATCCAGGATGAGCTCATCAAATACCTGCACAACCAAGCCTTTACACATGCACACCATTGCTATGGTTCGAGATAATCCTTGCATTTGGATGAAAGACAGAAAGGTTGAAATTATAATAAGTTTCTTCTAGTATTGAACATAGTCTCTTGGACTGGCTTGATTTGCTACTGTTTAGGTTGATAGATAGAAATCGTGATGAAGCTTTGAAATGCTTTGGAAATTTTTTAGAGAAAACCTCTTCTCAGATGTAGTGACCTCATTGTTTACAAAAGTCATACCTTTGTGGCTGCACATATCTTTGTAACCATATCTTTGTGGTTACACATATCAAACCTACAAAAGGTGATTAGGAGGATAAACTCAAAGGGAGTTGAACCCCAAACACACTATGTGTGTCTACCGAGGAGTTTACCTGCACAACTCAAAAAAAATATTTGTAAAGAGAGATACATGATTGCTTGTAAAAGGCAATCATGCATCTCTCTCTCTCTCTCTCTCTCTCTCTCTCTCTCTCTCTCTCTCTCTCTCTCTCTCTCTCTCTCTCTCTCTCTCTCTCTCTCTCTCTCTCTCTCTCTCTCTCTCTCTCTCTCGTGTACACTTTGAGTAAGAGCATGTGCCTTTAAATATACATACACATGTGGATAGTTCTCAACAATAAGCAATTAAAAATCATAGAATGAAGACTTTGTGAAAAAAAGAAAAATCTAATCCTACCATAAAATGAAGATAAAAATCTAATCCTACCATAAATCTAAATTATAGAAACTCCCTTTCAATATAAGAGAAAACTTTGCTAAATCAATAAATGTTTCTCATATTTTAAACATTCCAAGCTTCATTTACATGATGGAGCTTATAAATTTTTGTTGACTATGGAGCCTGAAGCATAAGAGCCAGTTTGCTAGCATGCCAACCACTTGCGAGCTTATGCTCCAAGATGCCAACCACTTGCGAGCCTATGCAAAAAAACATTATAGTCTCCCTCCTTACTTTTAATCGATCACGTGATTAGGCACAGTGTGATTAGGCACGGGAGTCGACATTAAAACTTTAATCGGTCACCATCACCACTCCTTGATAGCTCGGGCACTATTTTGCAATAAATTTCAAGATTCTTCTTTAACTATATTTAAAATATAGTATGCCATAACAATAAAAAATTATAAAATCATAGAATGAAGATTTTGTGAAAAAGAGAGAAATCTAATCCTACCATAAAATGAAGATTTAGAAAAAGAAATAAGAAATATCTCATCCTCCCGTTAGCAAAAAAACGAATTAGTTTCCCTCCTTTACATTTTGGGGTTCCCGCCCATTTCTCCAACGTACAACTTCATCTTCTTTTTGTTCTTTTCACAAAACGAATTTGTACTTTGGGCTTTTAGCTAGCGCAGGGTGCAGGGCAAGCAAAAGAAGCAATACTCTAGTTTTGTACTATCCATCATCTCCACATCTCCATCATCGATCATCACTTGGTAATCTGTAGCATCCAAGACTTGGTAATTTGCAGCCTCCAAGCTTAAGTCTGATCCAAGGTATGAAAGATGTATATCTCTCACTGTAATAACGGTACAGCTCATGATAATCTTCTCTATCATGATAGTCATAATAACTAGTTGATCCTAAGAGGTTATACTAATGTTTCTGTTGTGCTGTAATCTCATTGGTACTGCAGCTATAATTTCGCACAGTGTGATTGGGCACGGGAGTCAAGACATTGTAAATTCAACCCGTCACCATTAGTATGGCCACTCCTTAATAGCTCAGGTACTATTTTACAAGAAACTTCAAGATTCCTATTTAACTGTTTTTAAAATATAGTATGGTTGTAAGAATGTCATGTCCTCATAAGCATAGCCGGGTATTGAGAAACTTACAATCTCAGAAATTGAAGGCTATGGTGCATCTACTAACACATAATTAATGTACATTACAGAAAATGTATCAAAAGAAGTATTTATTGTTATCCTTCACAGCACAAGCATCTAATCATGAGTCTCAACTTGCCCATATAAGTCATCTAGGATTAAGAGCAAGTTACCTGGACAATGTACCTGAGTCCACCATTTGCACTACAACATTTGATGCAGATTTCTCCAGGTTTTTTCTGAGGGAGAGAGATAGTACTAGTCTTGGGATTGGCTAGCACAGGCATTGCCTCAGTCATCCCATAGCCCTACACAATGTAATCACCCCTCTATTGCTGTGTCATCACTCCTTTAACTTGAGGGTTGTAAACTCTGAGCAGACTTGCTGTCTCAAGTTGTATCTCTGAGCAGACTTGCTTGGAGCAGCTTATCAATGTATGAATGATATATATATAGATAAGCTTATCAATGTATGAATGATATATATAGATAAGCTGACTTGAGGGTTGTAAACTTTGAGCAGACTTGCTTGGAACAGCTTATCAATGTATGAATGATATATATAGATAAGCTGTGCAAGGCAAGCTCCAACTATGTCTACCAACAATATCTTCACATGAATTCTCACATGAATCTAAGCTCTTGAACATTCAAGAGAAATATCAACACTGACAAGCAAGGTAGTTGGTAGAGTCTTATATAGATACCCCTCTTTTGCGCATCATTATGATTACCTTAGCCCCATTCACACCCTACAAGCTGGGCAAGGCATGTATGAAGAATATGTTTCTTCATAAACAGCAGGGAAAGAGATCAAAATTGTTAATGTTAAGTACAGACCTGCCCAATGATTGCATGGGAGACTTTGGCCTTGAATGCATCTTCAAGATCTTTGCCAAGGGGAGTAGATCCTGACATGAGCATTCTGATGCTTCAGACTCTAATCAACACATCCATTGCAGTGATGTGGATGCTACATTGCCACCACAGCAACCAGAGCCTCAACAGAGTATCTCTGTAGAAGACTAATGCCACATGTAGTAATCTGAAGACGGTGAGTATCTCTGCAGAAGACTAATGGCACCTGCAGTAATCTGAAAACTGTGAGAGTTGGTTTGTCCATTTCTATTGCTAGCTAAGGGTTGTGTGATTCATCCATTGCAGTGATGTGGATGCTACATTGCCAGCATAGCAACCAGAGCCTCAACAGAGTATCTTTGTGGAAGACTAATGCCACCTGTAGTAATCTGAAGACTATGAGTATCTCTGCAGAAGACTAATGGCACCTCTGTAGAAGACTAATGCCACCTGTAGTAATCTGAAGACGGTGAGTATCTCCGTAGAAGACTAATGGCACCTGTAGTAATCTGAAAACTATGAGAGCTGGTTTGTCCATTTCTATTGCTAGCCAAGGGTTGTGTGATTCATCCATTGCAGTGATATGGATGCTACATTGCCACCACAGCAACCAGAGCCTCAACAGAGTATCTCTGTAGAAGACTAATGCCACCTGTAGTAATATGAAGATGGTGAGTATCTCTGGAGAAGACTAATGGCACCTGTAGTAATCTGAAAACTGTGAGAGCTGGTTTGTCCATTTCTATTGCTAGCCAAGGGTTGTGTGATTCATCTATTGCAGTGATGTGGATGCTACATTGCCACCTGTAGTAATTTGAAGACGGTGAGTATCTCTGCAGAGTATCTTTGTAGAAGACTAATGCCACCTGTAGTAATCTGAAGACGGTGAGTATCTCTGCAGAAGACTAATGGCACCTGCAATAATCTGAAAACTGTGAGAGATGGTTTGTCCATTTCTATTGCTAGCCAAGGGTTGTGTGATTCATCCATTGCAGTGATGTGGATGCTACATTGCCACCACAGCAACCAGAGCCTCAACAAAGTATCTCTGTAGAAGACTAATGCCACCTGTAGTAATCTGAAGACGGTGAGTATCTCTGCAAAAGACTAATGGCACTTGCAATAATCTGAAAACTGTGAGACCTAGTTTGTCCATTTCTATTGCTAGCCAAGGGTTGTGTGATTCACCACGGGTCATTGAAAATGTTGGAGATGCGATTGATTGACAAACATTACATACTAGAAAATTGTACTGAGGCACATAACCATACTGAGGCACACAATTGATGATAGTGTCAAAGACGTATTATGACACTGAAGCACACTGCTCAATATGCTACTTACCTGACAATACAACTCCCGGAGCTGTTCTCTTGCTAGAATCACCTGTTCATTGGTTAGATATCCAATTCATTGTCATTCTTCATCCCAATTCATTGTCATCCTAGAGTCAACTTAGCCAGTAGAAGGTTTTGACATTTCCTAACATGGGAAAAAGAACTCTTTTCCCTTCATAATATAAGCATTCAGAAGCTGGCAAATAGTTGGCAACTTACAACAGCTCTGTAGATGTGGTAATTGATTTCAGTCCACCTGTACAAGCGTGCACTTCAAATAATGTTGTAAAATCATTGCTATCTAGTCGAGCCATTACATCTGAGTAGAGCCATGATAACCAGTCCCCCAAAAAGCGGTATGCATAGGCAGTTGTAAGAAGTGGGAATAGCCTGCTTTGTTGTGTCATGTAGTCAATCACCTGTTGAAAGCAACAAAAATCTCTCCCAATTAATTATGTATGGATCAGGTGTTTCGCATGGACTCAACAACCTGGAGATTAAGAAAGGACCACTCAAACCATGAGTCTGCATTTAATATTACCTGTACTTCAGGCTGCCCTTTTTGAGATCCAAAATGCCGTCTCACTGCACTATATCTGACTGCTATAGTGAGAGCCCTTGAAAGATAATCCGATGCCTGTAAGAGGATGAACAAACTCACAAATACCATTGCCCCATAACCTAGTTGCCGTGGTACACCAGATGGTACATACTTCCCCTCTTTTGTTACTGTTGCCAACCTGCAAGATATGAGTAAGTCACGCATGACACAACATAGTAATTACCTTACCTGCATTGTGTATGCCATAGTCATGGCCATCTGTCAGCAGATGTGCATAAATGATTGCATGTGTTGACACCTTTCTCAAGCCTCCTGGCCACCACTGCCCAAAACAATTAAATAAAGAAGATGATATTCTAAGTTGCATATGTAGACAGCCAGTACCTGCCGATAAAATAAAACAAAAATGCTTTTGTTGATGTTAAGAGTAGGTCTATGTATGACAAACTCATCCATTGAAGGATCGAATGTTGCTATAGTTTCCAACCCTTGTACGTTTGATCCATGGCCAAGTTCTGTCTGGGCATAGCATCCTAAGATGGATTGTTGGCATGCAAGTGGTAACCACTTCTTTTGCTGCTCATCAATTGCCTGACGACTCTGTAGAGCCTACATCTGTTCTTGATGTTGGCCATCACTTTTCTCCACCCTTAGAGTGCATATGTGCCTAGGTAGCCTTCAGCATCTAACTGAGCTCTCTATACAGAACAACATGCTAGCAGGAGGCATTCCATTGGCCTTTTCAAATCTGACTGCAATGCAGAATCTCAATCTTGGTAATAATCGCATTAATGGGACTAATCCTGACACGGTCGCAAGCTTGCCAACAATGACTTTCAGTTTCTCCATGCCCTGCAACCTGCTTAATGGCATCATACCACCAGGGATAGGACAATTAATTCATCTACAAAGCATAGACCTATCTGCAAATAATCTATCTGGGACAATGCCAGCAAGCATTGGGAATTGTGTGAATTTAATAAGCCTCAACCTTTCTCAAAATTCATTAACAGGAAGCATACCAGAAGCTGTCTCAAGCTTGCAAGGTTTGGAGAGTTTGGATCTCTCCATGAACTCACTCTCAGGTCCAACTCTCAGGCTCAATCACAAAATAAATCAAAGCTCAAGGTGGGGTATAAAGTACTTATTGTTTTGGGCTCTATATTTGGGCTTGCCATTTGCCTTTTTCTCCTGAGATATGCCTTTTACCATTGCTCAAAATGGAAGGTGAAGGAGGTCTCACCATTGCTTTCTCCAGCAGTATCTGCCTATAATAGGCACATTAAGCAGTCCTGATCGATCTCCTCTTTAATATGTCTTTTACCATTGCTCAAAATGGAAGGTGAAGGAGGTCTCACCATTGCTTTCTCCAGCAGTATCTGCCTATAAGAGGCACATTAAACAGGCACATTATGCAGGCATCAAGGTTCAATCTCCTGATCATGAAGTATGCTCCATTGTCAGGAGCCCACTCTACCCTTGAGGTTGCAAATAGCATTGGGTGTGGCTAATGGGCTTGCCTACTTGCATCATGGCCTCAGGAAACAAATTGTCCAATGTGATGTGAAGCAGAGCAACATACTTTTAGATCAGGAGATGGTGGCCAAACTAGCAGATTTTGGGATTGCCAAGCATGTAAGCTCTGCAAAGGTCAAAGGAACTCCAGGATATGTTGCTCCAGGTTTATCCATTCTTATTCCATTGAGCTACATGATCTCCTGTCTATTGTGATAGGACATGATGTTATCCTTGAAATTGAGAGAGAGAAATGACTGCTTACCGATATTGTTGTAATTCATCATGTGAGAATCACCATGGTTGGAGCCAACGAAGCCATACATCGATCGTTGCATGTCTCGCAGAGAGGAGGAGGTCGGAGTGTGCTCATCAACAGGTTGCCCCCATCACAAAACTCCTGCATGCATTGCTTTTCAAGTCAGTTGCTGCTGGTAGATGGAGATCGATCGCTGCATGTCTCGCAGAGAGGAGGAGGGATCGGTTGGCGCAGAATTTAGCACACACAGTCATACAGCATTAAGGCTGGGAGCCATAGCCCATTACTCTGGGGGCATAACATGCCTATTCTAGATTGCGATATGCTGCTATTGTACTTAATAGATCGTGTTAATTAGTCCGATGTGGCAGCTTGGCACTGTAGTAATTATGAGCGTAAAGCACTAAGGTTGGGAGCCATAGCATGCAGTAGAGTACTCTGTCGGAACCATGCAGTAAAGCACTAAGGTTGGGAGCCATAGCATGCAGTAGAGGAATATTCTATCGGAACTGCATGCAGTAGAGTACTCTGCATGCAGTAGTGATCTCAGTCCTTCCACTAAAAGTAGAGTTAAAGAGGGAGGGAGGGAGGGTTAGAGTGTTAGGGATGGGGAGTTAGTGATAGAAAGAGAGTTAGAGAGGGAGGGAGGGAGGGAGGGAGTTAGTGATAAAAGAGGTTAGGAAGGCTTATTAGATTAGAAAAAGAGAGTAGTAGATTGATAGCGAGGGAGAGTGAGTGAGAGAAACAAAAAATGAAAAATGAGAGAGTTAAAGAGAGAGAAATAGGGCTAGAGGTAGATAGGGAGAGATAGAGTAATATAAAAGGAGACATAGAGATTGAGAGTATAGAGATAGAGATATATAGCCGGAGGGAGAGAGATGGTTTTAAGTGCTTATTAAATATCCCTCTTTCTATGGTGATGATGTGATATGCAATATCCACTCAATAGAATGACATCCTCACATCTTGGATTCTGGTGGCCCAATAATTAGTACTATTTTAAATGTCATTTATTTAAAAAAATTATGGATCACGATTGACTTAAAATAATTTCTTTTGATAAACAAGAGACCCAACTCTAGCTAGGGGCTATCTCCATTGCTTCTTTGTTTCCTATTGCTAGCTCAAGAGAACGTGGCTCAAGAGATCACTATCTACGACCCTTTGAAGGAGAAAAAACTAATGTTACTATCTCACAAAGAATTGGTACCAATGAAGCTTTTAACCTTCAAGGAAGTTCTTTCTCTTTGGTGCCACTTGGTTTGGATCAGGACACTGTGAAATTTGAACCCTCCATTGTTCCTAGAGGGGAAGATGGGTACCTTCTTGATAGTGATATGTATCAATTCTATAAGATGAATAGCAAAGTTGCAAGTGCCTTGCAAGAAGGGGTGGAGATAAAATAAGATATTGATGCTTGGTCTATTGAAGGCTTCAATGGTGTCTTTGACCTCATCAAATGCTTGCCTATAAATAGCAACTTGCACGCTACATTTCAAATCATTACAACTTTCAAACGAGTAAAGCAGCTTCCAAACCAATATGATGGTTACATTGCCTTCTTTGAGCTACCCCCTCCTAGCAATAGACGACTAATGTAGGGAATGGAACAAAGAAATGACTGCCACCCATGGACAGAGTATGTGACTTCTAATTGTGACCTTTTTTTGGTGTGGTTCGATTTAGTAGATGCTTGGGTTATTCAAGTTGTGTAAATGTGGACTATTCTTTCTATGTAAATGTGGACTCCCTCTTTAAAATCGTAAAGACTATGAAAAGTTCTTGGGAGTGCAAAGCACTCAAAAGGTAAAGTTATTGTGAGAAGATCTATAGGGCTAACATGACTTGCAAGGTTTCCTATCAGCTAAGCTTCCAGTAATTGAGATAGCCTCCACACAATACCACTCCACTTCCCCCATCTACTCTAAACCAATTTCCATTTAGCTCACAGTTTGGAACATAGCATTGGTTGCACTAGGATGCAAGGGTCCTTGGACCTTTGGATCTTCGTAGTTAATATTGGGATTCTCCCTAGTATGCCTCTCATTTGCACCTCTAGCATTGTTAACATTCCACAAATACTACCAATCCTTATGAATTTCAAGGGTGCAAGGAAAACTCTAAGAGTTCTCCCAACACCTTTCTTTCGCGACTTAGGGTTTCTCATCTTACTTGTGAAATTGTGTGTTTATTTCCAAGACACTAATAGACACTACAAAGTATGGTTTTAAATGTAGCTCTAATGCTAAACTAGTATAGACTATGATATTAATTGCGCAACTAAAATATGTTATTAACGTAAACTATGTTATGGGTCGGTTTTTTTGCAGTCTTAGAGTTTTAATTGTGGAGCTCATAATTTCATCAACCTTGGATTGAAGATTGAAGATACTCAAGTAAGGGATGTCTTCTTCAACAAGAACATTAAGAAAATGTACATGTAACTATAAGTGTGCACATAGTACTGAAGGTTGGCAATTAGTGAATCGTAGTACTTATTTTAGACACGCTAAAAATGACATGCTTGGGATTACGCATTCTTCTCTAGAAAGATCACATCCTATTGAACCAAGGGACTCAAATGTGCAAGGAGATCATCTTGACAACCGAAGGCACGAAGAATCATCTCCGATGCATTGTGAAACTAACATAGATGATTTAAATAGACGACGTAGGTGGTGTGATTGTCTTGCATATTGTAATGGTGGGAGGAGTGTTGGTCCACAAACTTTTCTTAGGCACCAGGAGTTGAAGGCCAAATATGATGCACTAAGTATGCAAATTGGTCTTACTCCTTCTAATGAAAGGCAACATGAACAAGGCAATGATCAAACTATCAATACTTCTATAAGTCCCCCCTTCAGTCATGACAATAACTCAATTAACCATGCTGAGTCTCCTCAAATAGATCCTTCTATAGACAATCACATATCTATTATTGGGCCATCATTATATCAACAAACTACACAAAAAATAATTGAGCTTCAAGCTCTTTGGGATGAGAACCGAATATCAATTAGTGCACAAGAGAAGATGCTTCAATTATTATTTGGAGACATGGGCAATCCAAGGGCTAGGGCTCAAAGAGTTGAAGAGTGCAAGCCAAGTTTAAGTAAGCTATTAGTGCAACTACCTGATACATGGGATGGAAATCTTGATGGAGTAAGAGTCCCGACATCTTGGGAGCAACTTGACTCTATGTATCATGGTCTTGGCATGGTCCAACCTGAGCGCTATAGGTTTTGCATGGGAAGTAAAAACAATGATCATGAAATTGAACTTCTTACACCTAGTAAAGAAGATTCTTATACCAAAGATGTAGTATTGTGTTCTTGCAAACAAAATATGCGAAAAATAATACTAAAGCGTGATTGTATTGAATGTTGTGAAAAGTGTCAAAAATGCAATAAACCAAGGAGAGAAATGTTAGCTATTGATTATTTGCCTCTAAAGAAACAATTAGAGCTTTTAGTGCGATCCAGGACACTTTGTCATGATTTCCTAAGCATGTGGCGTCATAAAACAAGATGGTTAGGGAAAGATATCCATATGCAACCAGAATTCATAAACGAGTTTTGGGATGGAACAAAGTGTCGTGAGTATCAAGATTTTTGGAATCCTGATGCTGAGTATGAGATGGTTGTTGTATGCAACAACCCTACATGTGGGAAAGTATATACAACTTTTCCAAGGTCTTGTTTTTCAATAGTTCTAGAACAAGGTTTTAACCAAGAGATGCAAGAGTATAATTTTGTTTGTAAAAAATGCCGACATCTCAACAAATGTAAAAAGAAAAAGTGTAGAGGTGATCCTCGAAACTTGGCACTTCTTTTACATTGGGATGGCTTCCAAGCCTCTCGTACCACTCAAAAAGACTGTGGTGTGGTTGAAATTAAGGTCCTTAATGGTGGGAAGGGTTCCATATTAGGCATTATTCCTATTTTATTCATACCTTTTAGTTGCTCTAAATTTATTCCTAATACTCCTGATGTATTTCAAACTTTTTTAAGACCACTTATTAGTGAGCTACAAGACCTTTACATAAATGGTATGCAAGTGTCATATAACTACCTTGTAGAAAAGATTTTTGAAAATCCAATGGGGCAATCAAACTTTTGTGTTGTTAGATCAATGCTAATGATGGTTACAGGGGATCATCCTGCATAATGCAAAATAGGATCCTTCAAAGATGGTGGGCAATTCTTTTGTCGTAGAGACAAAGCCCAAGCTACTCTTGATACTAGTAATCCCTCATTCCAAGGACGTTACCTTTACGATGGTAGTCGATATCAAGCAAGATATCCTCCAACCCAACGGTCCATAGGTGAAATGATTGATGCCTTATCAAGTTCAAAGAGGGCATCCACACAAGCTGAAAAGGATGGAAAACTAAAGCTTGCAGGATTAGCTGGAGAGTCTATTCTATGGAAATTGTATGATTTGTATGGTTTTAACTTGTCAATAGACTTGGTATATGATGCTATGCATGTGTTATCTCTAAATATATTTCAAAAATACATACGAGTACTCATGAGAGCCATGTCCAATGAAAAGAAAAAGATGATAGATTTTTGTTGTGAAAAGGCTTATAAGCTCTCTCCACCCTCTATTTGTCATGGATGGTGGCCTCGTAATCCAAGTAAGTACTATGAAAGCTTTAAGGCCGAAGAGAACCAAAAGTTCATCCAATGGTTCTTACTATATATTTTAGGTATAGTTGATGAGATACCAAAGTTAATTTTTGACCTAGGTTTGTTGCTCATAGATATTGCACATGCCTTCTATAGTTATAGTCGATGTATTGGTTGGTCAAAAGAATGTTTAGGTGTTGTACATACTTTGTTTTCTGCTTAGAGAGTTCGAAAGGAAGAAGCCTTTGGTGCTACTTCTTCTCCCTTAGAACACGTTGTGGGAAATGGAGAACTACTAGATGACATATTGAGACATGGATCGCATGATGTGTATTGGTGTTGTGACTTTGAGCGAATGGTAGCATTGTATATAGCGGTAAAGACTAATAATCGCTTTAACGAAATATCTTATGTAAATTATTATAAGAGGACATTCTTCACTTCAATATATAAGTTATTAGAAATGGAAGTAGATGCGCTTTTTCCACATGAAAGAATGCTTATCCAAGTACATGCCTGTCTTGTTTTACCCGATGGTTATGATTTCACTGATTACCAGACACCGTGTTGTTATTCATTTCATGAGAATGGCATTGTGGAGGTTTCTTCAATTGAGAAGGCAAAGGAGATGTGGAAACTTTTTGAAAGAGATGATTCCCAATATCCCTGTAACATAATGATGCGTGAAAAAGGCATTTTAATCACAAAAAAGAGAAGAGAACGTAGGCCCCTTTCATCCGAAGAACAAAAATATATTGCACAATTTCTTGGTCTTCAAGAGAATACACTAGTAGGACATCTAGTTACCACATATAGAAGAATTCTTTATAATGGAGAAATATACAAGATCGCAGATGACGTCGTGGTAAAAACTGACACTTTTTGTAGTACGTTAGAAAGTATAGGTCATTGGAAAGCAAGACTCACTAATTTTTTTCCATTTAATGGGATGGGGAGTATTACACCTTTTTTAATGGAGAATATTACAAGCAATGCATAACTGTAAAAGAAAATGAAGAATGCTTACTTATAGATCCAATCATGGGAATGAGTACTACAAACTCAACGACTTCCATTTACATGGGATTGCATAAGACCATTGAGTTCTTTATTGCATAAGTTTGTTCCTTTACATAATAGACTTATTGCATATGAGGTAAAAGATCTAATTCAAAGAACAAGATTATTACAAATAGGGACAGTTGGTTGTATATCTCCTTGGTTGGAAAAATATGATATTGTGTTGGCAAGAAAACATGATGATATGGATGGGGAGTACATTCATGCAATGATAAGAGAGGTAAATTATGAAGAAAAAATGTGCAAATTGTCATGGTTGAAGTGTGATCATAATAGAAGTACATGGAGAATTGATATTGATGAAGATATTTGGAGGGATTGGAATTTGTATTGCATGGTAATGTCAAACTTTGAAGTTACAAAGAGAAGGAGAGTAACATTATCAAGTGGAGAGTCTATAAATATTCCAATAGTGTGGAGATCACATGATGTAACTTGACTGCTTTAGAGAGAGAGTGTGTGTGTGTGTTGCATTCTTGGAGATTGAAATGGGTGCTAGTAGCATTGGTCATAATGGATATCATTATCTGATTGCCATCCCATTGTGTATTTCATAATGCTTTATCTATGGGTGTTTGTATATTAGGACGGTATCTCGGGGATATAGCTCATGTTGTGTCTCATGTATAGGTAGTTGGACCTTTGTGTGTATGTGTGTATGTGTGCATGTGTGATTATTAAAAATTGAGAAAATTTCTTGCTTGAAGAAGATTAATGTATGGATACAATCTCTTGTTTGAGGAATACTAGCATATTAAGTTGTAAATTTGATTTTAGCTTGTATCTTGTTTGATTTTAGCTTGTCTCATGGTTTGTATAGTTGTATATTGTATCCTTTTTATATGATTGATTGATTCTTTATTGGTTGAATATTAACATAGTTTCTTGATTTAATTTTAGCTTATCTCATGGTCTCCCCAAGTCAACAAACTCTAGATTCAATGATGCAAACTATCATCACTTTGCAAAAAACAATTGAGGAACTAAAATCAAAGAATGATAGTTTCGAACAAACAATGAGCATGAGCAAACCAGTTTCAATACAAAGTAAAAGAGTCCAGTTGCCACCTCAAAAGCAAATCAAGAGTATACAAATAGGGGATGTATCTCTGATGAAGACTCCTACATATGACCAGATTTTTAAACCACCTAAAAGGATTAGTCGAGATGACTAAGATGAGTTTGGAAAACCATTTTTACTAAAATACTATCGAGATACGCAAAATGTTAGGTATTGTGCTAATCACAGAAAAGTGTATAATTGGGTCAAGAGCCATGAGATTGGCAATGATTTGCGGTTTGATAATAATAAAGATGACAAACATAGAATTTTAGAGATCGTAGATCAAAACTATGATCAAATTTTACCCCTTGAGTTTCCTGGTGCTACTTACCTTTGGAAAAAGGAGGATGTATATCTGTACTATCTTTCTGTTGCTCAAAATCTCAGAAAGAAACTCAAGAGGAAAAGATCATCTTTGGTGGATATATCTTTGGTAAGCATACTTATTTATCAAAATTTTCTCACCCCATAGATTATATACACAAGAAATTGGTACTGATTAGCACAACTATGTTTTTTTAACAGAAGAATCGTAGCTTCGAGCAAGTAGATTTAATAAATTATATCTAATTATAATCGTAGGTCCTGGAGTGATCTTGAGTAGCTATATAATCGTAGGTCCTGGATATAATGGAAGAATCGTAGCTTAGCTATCTCTTGATATTTTATTTTAATATATGCATTTAATAAATTATATCTAATTACAAACTTATTGTGATAAGTTGAGCGAGAAAATGCAGCAAAGCAAGCAATAACAAAAGGAGAGTAAGGGAAAAAATAAGAAATTATCTAAGGTACTTCTTTGCATTTTTTTTACTAAATGTGGCATAATTTAATTTTGTTAACTTTATTTTCTTGTCTATACTATAGACTCTCGACCATGTTGAGCCATCAAAAAGTGTGGATCCTTCTAATATAGAATTGCCATCAAGAACTTCATCAGTAACTCAATATTATTAAATATTAAGACAATAGAGTAGCTAATTAAATTATGATGTAGTAGCACTCTAATCTATGTTGTATTTCTAAAATGCAGGTTGTTAATGCATTTGAAGAGGAAGACCAAGAAACCATTCTCCTCAAATATTTAGACATCCAATCCATTGATGAGCTATATGCATCGTTAAAATCTACATATGGTGTTATTAAGAGAGATCCTACTTTTTTAGGAGGATGCAATGAGCAAACATTGCCAGCCATGAGAAAAGCTCTCGTGGATTGGTTACTCTATAGAGAGAAAATTCATGTTACAAAAAATCACAATAAACCTTTGAGTATTGATGATATATGTATCTTGAATTGACCTCTTTATTAATGAAGATAATATCTTTTAATTCTTTTTATTATTTTGATTTATATTTTTTACCATATGAGTAATTCTTAAAACTATCTACATGATTGCAACTAGTTTTTATATATATAAAAAATACTATATGATTAGTTCTAACTAGTCTGTTTATATAGTAAAATTTCACTACATAGATAACTAGAGAATTTTGAAATTCCTATATAGGAATTTTTTACTATATTACTAACTTGTAAAGTGTTCCACTTTTACTACATGAGACTTTTTCTAGATACTTTGATAAGTATCTAGAAAATTTCTCTTTTTTTTCTATATGGATAGGTATCTAAAGTTCCTTGTGATGGAGGTGTACTTTGTTGGCATGCCAATCACTTACTTGAGCTTGTATACATTGGTCATCCTAGGTGATTTTTGGCCCTCTTAGACATGTCTCATTGTTGCTTTATCACTACAAGGATTGAAACGTATAGCGACGGCAGGTAGCGATGCAGGTAGCGGCGTTGCTATTTGCGTCACATTTGCGACGAGAATAGCGATGCCCCACAAGGAAAAAAACAGACCGAAACTTGAGCGCATGTTCATTTCACACATTTTCATCAAACGTTTCAAGAGGGAGAGCGAGAGAGAGAGCGACCGTCTTGCATAGAGTGAGAGAGGGAGAGGAAGAACGCTTGCCGCCGCCGCTGCCGTTCGCCAAGGAGAGGAGGAGCCTTCATCACGAAGAGGAGCCGCCAAACCCTCGCCATATCTCATCGATGAGTCCATTCTCTCCTTCTTTTGCTTGTTTAGGGTTTAATTCTCTCCTTCTTTTGCTTCTTTAGGAGAGAAAATGAGAGAGAAAGAGAGGGAGAGGGAGAGGGAGAGACAGAAAGAGAAAGAGAGAGGGAGAGAAAAAGAAAGAGAAAGAGAGGGATAGGAAGGGGGGAGGAAATGAGAGAGGGAGAGGG
This sequence comes from Lygodium microphyllum, assembly GCF_053477565.2. NCBI lineage: Eukaryota > Viridiplantae > Streptophyta > Polypodiopsida > Schizaeales > Lygodiaceae > Lygodium > Lygodium microphyllum. Next base: position 147,685,828 of record NC_141147.1, on the reverse strand, counting down.
AGAGGGAGAGGGAGGGACAGGGACAGGGATGGGGAGGAAATGAGAGAGGGAGAGGGAGGTAGAGTGCATTCTCTCTCTCCCTCTCCCTTTTGCTTTATAATTTGTGTATATATATTGAGAGAGGGAGAGGAAATGAGAGAGAAAGAGAGGGAAAGAGAGAGGGAGGGAGAGGGAGAGGGAGGAAATGGAAGACGGACGGGGATGAAATGAGAGAACGAGAGAGGGAGAGTGTATTCTCTCTCTTATTTACTTATTTTTTGTATAATTCGTATATAATGAGAGAGGGAGAAGAAATGAGGGAAAGGGAGAGAGAGAAAGAGTGAAATTAAAGAGAGGAAGAGTGCATTCTCTCTCTTTTACTTTTGCTTATATGATTTATGTATATATATTGAGAGAGGGAGAGGAAATGAGAGAGTAAGAGAGGGAGAGGGAGAGGGAGGAAATGGGAGAGGGAGAGGGAGGGAGGGAGAGAGAGAGAAAGAGAGGGAGAGGGAAAGGGAGCGAGAGGGAGAGGGAGGAAATGGAAGAGGGACGGGGATGAAATGAGAGAACGAGAGGAAGAGAGAGTGTATTCTCTCTCTTATTTATTTATTTTTTGTATAATTTGTATGTAATGAGAGAGGGAGAAGAAATGAGGGAGAGGGAGAGGGAGAAAGAGAGGGAAATTAAAGAGAGGGAGAGGGAGGGGGAGAGGAAATGAGAGAGGGAGGGGGAGGAAGAGAGAGAAAATGAGAGAGGGAGAGGGAGAGGGGGGAGATACTAGGGAAATGAGAGAGGGAGAGGGAGGGAGAAGAAATGAGAGAAGGAGAGGAAGAGAGCAAAAGGAAATGAGAGAGGGAGAGGAGAGAAAAAAAAGAGAGAATGAGAGGAGAGAAGGTGTGGGTGAGGGTGAGGGTGAGGGAGGGAGAGGAAATGAGAGAGGGAGAGGAGAGAGAAAAAGAAATGAAAGAGAGAGGAGAGAGAAAGATCATTAAACCTAATGGAAAAATAGAGAAAGAGAGAGTCAGGATGAGGGAGGGAGAGGAAATGAGAGAGGGAGAGAAAGAAAGAAAGGGAAATGAGACAGGGAGAGGAGAGAGAAAAAAATGAGAGAGGGAGAGGAGAGAGAAAAAGAGAAAATTTGATTAAATTTAATAGAGAAAGAGAAAAAGAGAGAGTCAAGGTGAGGAAGGGACAGGAAATGAGAGAGGGAGAGAAAGAGAGAAAGGTAAATGAGAGAGGGAGAGGAGAGAGAAAAAATGAGAGAGAGAGAGAGAGGAGAGAGAAAAAGAGAGAAAAACCATTAAATCTAATAAGAAAAAAAGAAAGAGAGGGTGAGGGTGAGGGAGGGAGAGGAAATGAGAGAGGGAGAGGAGAGAGAAAAAGAAATGAGAGAGGGAGAGGAGAGAGAAACGAAAATGAGAGAGAGAGGAGAGAGAAAAAGAGAAATATCATTAAACCTAATACGGAAAGAGAGAAAGAGAGGGTGAGGGCCAGGGAGTGAGAGAAAATGAGAGAGGGAGAGGAAGAGAGAAAACGAAATGAGAGAGGGAGAAGTGAGAGAAAAAATGAGTGAGAGAGAGGAGAGAGAAAAAGAGGGAAAAACCATTAAACCTAATAGGAAAAGAAAGACAAAGAGAGTGAGGACGAGGGAGGGAGAGGAAATGAGAGAGGGAAAGGAGAGAGAAAACGGAATGAGAGAGGGCAAGGGAGGGAGAGGAATGAGAGAGAGAGGAGAGAGAAAAGGAGAGAGGGAGGGAGAGGAATGGAAGAAAAGGAAATGAGAGAGAGAGAAAGGAGAAATAAAAAGAGAAATATCATTAAACCTAATAGGGAAAGAGAGAAAGAGAGGGTGAGGGTGAGGGAGGGAGAGGAAGAGAGAAAACGAAATGAGAGAGGGAGATGATAGAGAAAAAAATGAGAGAGAGAGAGAGGAGAGAGAAAAAGAGAGAAAAACCATTAAACCTAATAGGAAAAGAGAGAAAGAGAGGGTGAGGGCGAGGGAGGAAGAGGAAATGAGAGAGGGAGAGGAGAGAGAAAAAGGAATGAGAGAGAGAGAGAAGAGGGAAAAGAAAATGAGAGAGAGAGGAGAGAGAAAAATAAAAATATCATTAAACCTAATAGGAAAAGAGAGAAACACAGGGTGAGAGCGAGGGAGGGATAGGAAATGAGAGAGAGAGAGGAAGAGAGAAAATGAAATATTATGTGTTAGGTACTGAGTACTAGGTACTAAATACTAGTGTTCTATGATACTATATGCTAGGTCATAGAAAACGAGAGAGATGGAAGGAGATGATAACAATCTAAGAAAAGAAAAGAATGATAACAAAAACAAATTGTTTGTTGAACGTAGACAAAATGGAAAATGAGGAAGGTCCTCTTGTTTAAGATGGCGAGGTGTATCTTAATCAATGTGTCCCATGCCCTTGCTCTCAATGCAAGCTGGCAATTAGACGAAAACGCCGATTGTCTATAGAACACATACGACGATTTGGCGAGTTTCAATCTGAGATCATTGATAAGGCGATTGTGGATTTTCAGCAAACAGTAATTTGAAGTTAATATCAATCATGCATTGTACTCGCAAGCTAATTGAATACCATATACAAAAAGATTGGGTCTCGCTGGCAAATTCTCTATCCAGGGAGGTAATGTCTCGTCCCAAGGGGAAGTGCACCTTTTGCGGCCAATTAGAAGAGTATGTGGGCATACGATGGATGGAGTGCAAGAGCCAATCCACTACTCGCAAGGCCAATCTATACCGTCAATGCCACAGGAGACAGGCAACCTTCCAAACCTACCTACAATCTTGGAGCCGGAGATGGAGGCAATGATCGATGCATTGATTCCCATGGATGTCGAGACTTCTGATCCGCTTAGAGAGGAAGCATCCATACCATTATATGATGGGTGCCGAGTATCTCGGTTGAAGACACTGCTTGCACTCTTAAGTGTGCAAGCAAAATACGGCTGGAGCGATACGAGTGTGACCGAGTTGTTCAGGTACCTTGTATATACCCTTCATTGATTTTTTTTCGGCACTAATATTACAAACATTTGTGCTTTTTCAAGGTGTTTTATGATTTTTTTCAGGTTATTGAAATATCATATATTACCACCTGTAAATACCATACCTGAGTCTCATGATGATGCACAACATGTTTTACGGAAGCTTGGCATGGACTATAATAACATCCATGCATGTATCAACGATTGCATACTGTTTCGAGGAGAATATGAGACTATGGAGATATGTCCAAAGTGTGGTACTCACAGGTATTGACAAGACTTGCAAGGGCAAACCATCTCTCAAAAATTTCTCAAACACTTTTCACTTATCCCTTGCATAAACCACATGTTTCGTACGTCCGGCATGGTGAGCTTGACAACGTGGCATGCGTAGAATAGGTCCATGGATGGAGTTCAACGAATATTAGTGGATTTACGCGCATGGAGCCACACTGACTCTACCTTCCCAGGCTTTGCCCGAGAGCCAAGGAATCTTCGGCTCGGTCTTGCAATGGATGGCGTCAACCCATTCGGTGTGCGCTCAACTTCTTATAGTGTGTGGCCTATAGTCCTTCTCAACTACAATATCTCTCCATGGCTTTCTACGAAGAAATGACATCTCATCCTTAGCTTGCTCATCCCCGGTCGCTACAAAGTCAAAAATATGGACGTGTATCTTCGTCCATTAGTTAATGAGCTTAAGATTTTGTGGGAGGAGGGGGTCACCATGCAAGATATGAGCAGGCGCGATGGTCGGCGGTCAGCCAATATTCAAGCCATTCTCCTGTGGACGATGCATGACTTTTCGGGATTCAGAGAGTGCTCAGGTGAGCAGGCCTCCGTTCTTGCGCTGGTAATATCTATATTTTATCTCATTCAAGTAAGTATTCACTAGGTTGTGGTGTTGGAACATATGAGGTTACCTCAAGTTATCATGCATGTCTATTGTGCGGGCCACAATTAGACTCCGGAAGGTCACAAACCATGAAGAAGAAGGTATATCAAGGACACGTTTCTTTCTTGCTAGAGGATCATGAACTCAGGGAATGTTTCCTTGAACGACCTCCGACACGTATGAACGCCGCAAGCTGGTACGAGCTGAAAATGGTCCACGCGGAATCACATCCAAATGGAATGCAGCGGTTCTCAATTTTCTATGAGTTGCCATATTGGACCCACTTACAAGTCAACCACTTGTTGGATCCCATGCATATTTCCAAGAATGTGGGCAGCTTGTTATGGGACCACATCACAGGAAAGAGAGACACTATAGGGGCACGAATGGATTTGAAGGAGGTAGGTAAGAAGGAGGTGCTTTGGCCGTAGTCGAGTGCTAATGGTCACGTGCAGATTACTTGTGCTCCTTGGGTTTTGTCAACTAAAGAAGAGCGCATTGTGAAGCAAGTAATCAAGTCTATCCGCACTCTAACGGGTATGATGCGTTCTCTCAGGTCCACATTTTCTAAAGATGACCAAATATCAGGACTAAAATCCCATGACTGGCATAAGATATGTCAGGTTTTTACTACGAATGGATTGTAATTAGCGTGGGCATTTTGCTATTTGGAATGTAGCCATTATTCATAATGATTTCTCATTTGTGGCAGTTTGTACTACCAATCGCGATTGCAAGATATCTTACTCTAGAAATACGTGGGGTCATTTATAGGTTGTTGACTTTGGTGCAATGGATCTCACAAAAGGAGATTAAGACGTCCTCTATTGAATCCGCGAGGCGTGGAGCAGTGGAGACAGTTTGTCTCTTTGAGAAATACCTGCCCACCAACATGCTCACGATAGAAATCCATCTTCTTGTGCATCTTGTAGATGAAGTGGAGATTGCTGGACCTGCTCATACGCGATGGATGTTCTTGGAGCACTTTATGAAAACCCTGAAAGGCTTTGTGCGATAACGAGCTCGGCTAGAAGGTAGTATGGCCGAAGGTTGGTTGGTGTCTGAGGCGCTAGTGTATATTTCACAATGGCTACCAACGGTGGAACCAGACAATGAAATGCTATGGTCACTGAAAGACAATGATAGACTGACTGGAGATGTGGTGGTGGAAAATGGGGTAGAAAAAAGAATGGATGCCTCAGTGGAAGAGAAGGTGAATCGCTTTTGTATGTTGCACCATGCCTCTATGGAGACGTGGCTCGCCAAGTACCAGATCGCTAGGCAAGATGGAGAGGAAGCACGAGTTGAATTCCGACGTAATACATGTCATCAACCGATTCGATATCCCGAAGGCATGGAGGAGATGCCACAATTTATGTCAGCAGGATGGTTGCATGGAGCTTTGACCACAGCGTCTCGTGAAGGGACAGAGGTCTCAATGGAGGAGTGGGAATTCTTGAGGGGATGTAGTCCAAAGGTGATGAGGGGTTTAGAATCTGTCGTATCTAAATTTTATATGCGACACCTAATTTGAGTGTTTCAATGTACAGTACAAAATATATAGTGCAACGTGGTCGCGCGGAAGACATTTTCGCGTGGAGCGTATTGACAAAATGCGCTTCACAATGGACTGTGGTATCATGGCAAGGTTTGAGCAAGAGAGCTGGCGACGAGCAACAGATCCAAACACGATTGTGGATGAGATGGAGTATTTTGGAAACTTGTAAAGTATTATTATGGTGGATTACCGTAGCTTCTCCGTGATACTATTCGATGTGCAATGGTTCAAAGTGGTACTTGGAGGAGTTGGAGCAATAGTTTGACGAGGTCCATCTGGATTTCTTGAAATAGATTTCGAAAAAAAATGGACGGATTTGCGCGACACCTTTGTGTTGCCGATCCATTGTGAACAGGTGCATGGACTCATTTGCTTGCTAATTGTATTACGACATGGTCTATGTCACAATGGTTTGAACTCTCTTGTACGCGTTTGTGAACATGTAATCTTCCATCCAAACCCTCGACAACCTCGATGGTGGTATGTTATACCTTCAACTCCCCAAAGTGCGAGAGTATATGATCAAAGCGATGTTCCGAGTATAGATGAAGATAATATGCGAATAGAGGGATTGATATTGCAAGGGGTAGAGACCGTTGAAAGCTTGGAGCCATCATCGGGTAACAATGATGGAAATATAGGAGTCCAAGAATTCTTTGAGAACAAGGTGGACTCATTCTTTTGTGGTGACATGTTTATCGACCTTCCAGTGTATGCGGAGTTGTGTCAGGAGATTAATATGGGACCATAGGATACTTCATACTTGGAGCATCCACTTACTCAATTCGTTGACCAATCGCTTATAAGCGTACATAAGATATACATTTTAAGTGAGATTTTTTTAAAATGATTTATATTAGTGTGCTTTGTATGATTTAAATTGATTATTCTAACATCATTTTTTATCTGTGCAGATGACATTTTCAGGATGAGTTGAGAGATGAGCGATGGGGAGTTACAGGACATCTTCGCACGCATTTCTCCAAACCAGATCGTGAGATTCAGAGAGATGGCAGACCAAGAGATGTCTCGATCTTCGTCAGGGCACTCTGCTAGATCTGCTTCAGCGCTATCGGTCGGCACGGGATACAGATGCGACTTCTCGCTCTCGTGGCCCTTCCAGGGAGCATGGCTCAGGCTCAAGTGGATGTTGTGGAGACATGGACGCAGTATCTCTGTCTTGTCGTTCAACTGAAACTGCGTCACCTCAGGGGTTTGTAATACTTGTGGGGACGTCTACTCTAGTTACTCCGGCTTTTGCACAGCCGTCAGTAGGTGGCACCCCTGTGGGTGCCACTCCGAGAGATATTATCCCGGTCAGTACACCGGATGCACAGGGGTCTCCTAGATATGCCCAGGAGCATGGATTCAGATGGGAGAGGACCCATCTTAGGTAGACTCCAGGGGGTTATGGATATCTAAGCGATAGTAGGTCAGGAGCCATCATCATGAATGATGGGGGGGGGAGGGTGATGGCTCGCATGAGAGAGTTGTGCCAATAAGTTTTTCGGCATAACGTCTTGGATCATTGGAAGAACATACCGGAGGGGAGCAAGGACTACATAGTAGAATCCTTGCACGAGGAGTTTTTGGTGCCAGCCTCAATAGATAGATTCTCTACGGGCTGGATGATGGATTGCATGTGTGCATCCATGTCACATAGATGATCCGACGCACACAAGGAAATCAAGAGTGGGGCTGCAAAGCCCGCGTGGTTAGATGCAGACGACTGGCGCCGACTGAGGGAGGAGGCTACAAATTCTTCAGGACGTTGGAGTCAGCAGCGTGAGGCGGCGAGGGCATGACTCGAGGCCGGAGTGGTCCACCATCTTAGGAGTGGCAGCCACATGACATATTTGGAGAACTTTGTAAGTTTTTCTTTTGTTTTGCTTGTTTATTTTTTTGAAATATTCTTTGTACTGAAAATCATGTTTCTAACAATTAGCATTTTATTTTCTTTGTAGCACTCCATTACAAATCGTGATCCGACTAGCCTTGAGACTCGATATGCAGAGAGGAACGGTCTCACTACATTTATCGACCGATTGTATAGACGCGGCGGCCCTCTAAGTCACTCATCTTTCTTGTCCGTAGTTACCATGAGGGCGGGACGAGCTTTCAGGGGACGAGGATTTGTAGCTCGCCCTTGGATCCTTGGAGCTCACACACCTTTATTTTTGAGTTGCCTGATCTATATAGACATTTTCTATGTATTAGTGATATCCTCTCATGATTGTGCAAATCGCTTATTATGCGATCATGTACTTATTTCATGTATCAGTTTTATGATTTCAGTATACATTGTTTTTGTTTGCAAGCGCATTGTACACAGTAGTGTAAAAACTATTTTGTATGGCTCTCATAAAGCATACATTGCTATATGTGGTAGAGCAGCTTGCTGCCCTGCCATGAATTTTTTTTTTCCTGTTACCGTTGCTATTAGCGTCACAAATTTTACTGTTGGCATCGTTATCGGCATCGTTATATATATCGCAAACCATCGCTATCAGTGTCGGTATTGGCGTCAAATGCGACGCTGATACCAATGCCAATACCGACGCTGATAGCGACGATTTGCGACGCTGATACCAATGCTAATACCGACGCTGATAGTGACGGTAATACCGACTGTTCTATGGCATCGCCAATAACGATGCTTTTTGTGATGACGGGGAAAAATTTTATTATTTGCATTTTCATCGCTTTAAACGTCGGTATAAGGCCTATATCTTGTAGTGTATGATTTTCACATAGCACCCATCTTATCTTTCAGTATTGGCTATGTAGCTAGGGTGCTAGCCCTTAAATCGATATGCTGCTGGTTATGTTTTACTAGCTCTCTCTATGTGGATCCCCCTCTGTGTATGTGTGCACATGTACATTTCTCTCTCTCTCTCTCTCTCTCTCTCTCTCTCTCTCTCTCTCTCTTAATATATATACATACACTTCTAGCACAAGCATGTTTCATCACTATGCATAATTGTGAGATTATTGGGGGGGCAGAGTGAGAAAAGAGAGCTTCAACACTTGGGGATCCTACAATCATGGAGCCTCTATTGAGGACGGTACTGCTGTTATTTTGCTTGTATCTCAACATTGTATGTGTCATGTGTACTATGGCTTATGGAGGTGCTTCTAACACTTTTCGAGGGGTGGAAAGAAATCATCCATATTATAAGGTATATTCAAAGGCTATTATAAAATCCCTTTTGCTTACATTTTATAAGCTAGTAAAATGATGCATTTTTGTTAAGAAATTTATGGGCTTTCATGTGTTACTACATTTAAAAGCCCACTTTTATATAAATTTATCAAAGTTTTTATGGTTGGCTCTTAGCTACAAGGGAACTCTCAAGTATCTCTACTTCTTCTTACCTCTCTAATGGATCTCTTAGGTATCTCTACTTCTTCTTTCCCTACTTCTTTCCATAGCATATTTATGGTATGGCTTCACTCTTTCTCATGCCTACAATGCTTCTCAAGGATCCTCTTGTCCATTGTATTATGAGATGCTCTTATTTATTAGGATTATTTTATCTTCATGATTGCATCTTTGTGTTGCCAATGGTGGTATACGATTTCCATGTCGAGGTGTAGGTATCATGTATGTCAACTGATCTTCTAGATATCTCATTTGTTTACTATACTATAAGGGATGGCCATCTAGCTCTCTTAATGGTTGATTTTGTCTAGAAGAGGGATAGATTTTAGTTTCTTATAGATCTGACTTGTCAAGTTGAATAAGATTTTTTGAGATCTTTTCAATTGATTATTATTGTGATACTTTTAGTAGTGAAGGATGTAATAGCATCATCATGTATCATGATGATAGGGGCCTTTAGCTCTTGTATGTAAAGTCTTCTATCCTCCTCTAGGTTGTTTCAGATGGATCCTCTTTTGGTGCTAGGGATTGATCTTTAGCTCTCTGTTGGGAACTTTTCTTAGGTCAAATGGGTACACTTTAGAGAATCTAGATATAATTTCTATGAATCTGATTGTTTTTTGCTTGCCCTCTCACTACAAGCGTATAAGAGCATAGCGACGAAGACTAGTGAGTTTCTTTTTTGGAATCACTAAAAGTGTCGGTATTATACTGATGCCTATTTAGATACTTATTATGACTCACTTACCAATGCTTATTGTAAGTCATATACAAAAAATTATTGAGATGTAGATATAAGCAATGCATTACTGTGGTAAAAATATGCAAAAAATAAAGTCCATGGCATGGCATTTCATAGCAAACATTTTGTGCAAGAGAGAGAGAGAGAGAGAGAGAGAGAGAGAGAGAGAGAGAGAGAGAGAGAGAGAGAGAGAGAGAGAGAGAGAGAGAGTGTGTGTGTGAATCATTAGGAGAGGAGGCTAAAGGAGGAGAAATATCATAAACTTGGGGGATTCACTACATGTGTGCCCTCTATATCACATGCCTTCAAGGTATATTTATATATATCCTTACATCTAAACTTTCCCTTAATAAAATATAACCCTTTTCTATTCAATATGTAAGTAATTCCTTTATATAATGGTGCCCTTCTATATGGAGAGAGAGAGAGAGAGAGAGAGAGAGAGAGAGAGAGAGAGAGAGAGATGGTTTTCGAAGTAGTGAAAGATGGAGAGGGTGAGGGAAAGAGAGAGAGGAGAGGATAATGGAAGAGGAGAGTGTGAGATAAATTTTTTGTTATTTGTTAATGTTGGATATGGGACAATGGCTTGAGGTGGATGAGGGTTGGCTTTGTAAGAAGAAGATGCAATGGAAGCATATTGACGAGGAGGATTGCCATTCTTCTTCTATGGGTAATGCTTTAGTGAAGTATCTAGAGCCACTAATTTGGAGGAGTTGCTCATAAATGAACTTCTCTCATTGGATTTTAGATCCCAATTTTTAGGCAATTTGAGAAAAGCTAGAGTAGATACTGATGAAACCATATCAAGTGGCAACAAGGAGAGAAAAAGGGTGATTTAGAGCTTCTTTGAGATCTCCAAGCCTTTGAGGGAAGCTTCATCAAGGACCTTTCTTCACTTTCAATGAGCTATATTGCTAAGTGCCCTCCTTACATAGTGTAATTGACAATTTTCACAAAGTGATAACTTGATTAATGTCATCTTTCTTTTGAAAAACTTCCTTAACAAAGATTGGCAGTATCCAAGTTACATAACATTTTTATTTGCAAATCATTGGAATGAAGTTTTTTTTAAAGGTAGTTGTATCTTTTTGCTTCCACATAGGGAATCCTGGGATGACCTCTTATGGTGGGTTCTTCTCCACACCATCAACAATGGATCATAGGTTTACTTATGTGATGTAGAGCTACATCCAAAAACTCCAACTCTAGTGATTAGATCCCATTAGCTTATCCATTTTGTAGGAGCAAGAAGAGAGCAAGTAGGATTGAGTGGCAACTACAAGTCATTGAAACATGATGATAGATAGTGTCTATATCACTATTACCTTGTCTTGAATAAAATGAGACAACTAGAAGCAAACCATGTAAGCTAGTATAGGATCTTAGCATGCTTTGATACCAGATGTGAGAAAATAGAGAGCAAGAATGCCATAGTGCAAGAAAGGACTAGCCTAAATACCCCTATGTATCACACATCACGAGAATAAATATATTTCCATTTCATAGACATGTGAAACATTACTGTTTTTAATTATTATACCACTTAAATTTTTATTTATAATTATATTTTAATCCATTAAAAATTCTTTTAAATCCAAAAAAAGTAAAATTGAAATTCTTTAGATCCTTATAAAGTGCTAAAGTTTTCTAAGAGTGCTGCATAATTTTTCATTAACAAAGACTTCTACTTTTAATAAATATAAATAGTTTTTCAATTTTTAAATTTAGTAAAACTTCTTTGAAAAATCACACATACTTTCCATAGTGTTAATTTAATTTGAAAATATCACATTTAGCAAATCTTAAGTGTGTATTTTGGAAAAAAATCTAAAGTCAAAATTTAGGTGACTCTAAAGTATTTTTGAATTTTTTATATTTTAAAAAATTCAATCAATATTCGATAAATAGCAACAACCAATCAAAGTGGGAAAAATAGCTTTCCTACATTTTAAAAAAGTATAAACTTTGAAGATTTAAGCACTTGATTATTATCCTTATAGTATGGTTTCTATACAAAATGTGTCATTATGAGGTGAATGTGGTAAGTAGATTGTAGGAGGGAATAGTTTCTACTTATTGACAGGCAATACAAAAGTGGATAAGAGGATGAGAACATCCATGAATGAGATGTGGTCAAACAGGCTTACACATTAGAGCACTAAATGCTATTCCAACATGGGCCTTACAACACCCTACACGAACACCTAACACCATCTATTGCCTTTGGCTTTTCTCATTTCTTTGTTGTCAAGTTGAAGTTTAGCATTATGGCACTTCACCTTTCCCCACCATCTAGTCATCCACCATAAGTACTAGCCAATTGAGGATCTAACCAAGACACATGCTTTATCTTTGCCCATCCAATATGATATTATCACGGTATTCTAAAGTAAGTTTGAGTGTTAAGTCTATGCATTTTTGCCCACCGAAAGATATTGGAACGCTTAACCATCACATACTTCTCAACCAAGTGTTTACTAGTGCAATGATAGAATTTATATGTTTCATTCATTTCATATTGTTATGAATGACAACTCCTGGGCTCAATCACTTTTAGATAAAAATAAAAACACCCATATCTATAAAGATCATGAAAATACATGAATGAAACTAAATAAAATTGAGAGGGTATCATTTTTACTAGATTATTTTTTCAAAAAAATTACACCATTTTTTCAAGAGGATCCCACATAGAATTTAAGATAACCATGAACTTATAATAAGATAAGGAATACAAAATTTCAAGTCAACACTAAAGACATACAAAGTATTGGGTTGAAGTCAATACTTTCTAAATAAGCTGATATATTAGCATGCATCGTATGTTGTAGAATCTTGTCTCGAGGGACATCTCCACCTTGGCCCACTCTTGTTGCTCAGGTGTGGGCCTAGCCAAGATGCTATTTGTTTGCAATTTCAAACTTTTGAAACATATAAACTTCATAATGAATGTTTGGGATAACATGGGCTCTTGTAATTAAGGGATAAGAAAAGAATTAACGCATTAGTCATGCCGAAGGCTAGAAGGAGCTCTGCCCCCTTTGATTTGTTTATCTTGATGTACTCATCGTGTATGGAGACATGGTACTAAAGAGAATCGACATATACTAGACATCATTGGAAATCATGAATGTTATGTATACATCTCAAACAAGAAAAAACTTATGTGAAAGAAAGCAACTATAAAATAAGATGGTTACTACCACATACAAAAAAATTCTCGACTTTCAAATCTCATCACTCCTTGCCCAATGACTTCTCAAACTCTTGGTTTCTTTGTCTCCATATTTGATCCCATTCTTCTAGATTCTGAGCTATGACACAGTTGCCACCCACTAACACCAAGAAATGTCTCATGGTCTCAATATATGCCATGATATCAAAAGTGAGAATCAACCGTGAGGTAGATTCAGAGGCAAATCTACCTAGCTGATGAGGAACCAAGCGACATAAAGGAACTAAAGGAGGCTCCATTCTTCTCTTGACATAAGGTACTTTAAACATGGAATTTTCTGGAAATTGTAACAAGCTGTCCATATGTTCACTTAACACAATATTAGCGAGTTTGGAAATCTTCCAATTCCCATTTTTTGAATACTAAAAAGGTGGCATTGGATAGCATGCCCATAAGTTTCTCAAAATCATATAATGTGACCTATCATTGGAAAGCGCTTGAAAAATGGAATCTATAGAACTATAGAGCACTCGATTTGGAGTTATAGTGTTCAAGTTATGACAAATCCAAAGATTTGACCACGTGTCCCAAACTTATGGAAAATTCCCATATTCCCCAATATGGTGTTACTTGACATAAGGTACTTTAGACAAGGCATTTTCAAAAATTGTAACAAGTTGTCTATCGGTTCAAACAACATGATTCACTGATTCTTGTAGTTGTTGAGCAGAATAAGAGGCACTTCACATGGGGCATTCTCAAACACTGTAATGAGCTATTCTTTCATTCATGCAGCATGATTTACCAATTACTCATAATTTTCTAGTGGTCAATATGTTGCAAAAACTTTTGAAGCAAAAGTTTTCTTCGTTAACCTAGAGTTTTAGTCCCCTCACTAGCTTTGCAAAAATGGGTGAGATTGTGGTGGGAAGAGGGAATAAAAGAGCATAAATAATTACATGTAAATGGTCCCAGCTTTGGTCTTGCCTCAAGCTCATTGAATTACCATGCCTTTTCAGTTATGATTATGCTCAACCACATGCTCACATAAAGGTGATGTTGCGTAGGTCTAGTTAGCTTGGCTACCTTCCTCTACAACCTGATAACCCTCTGCTCTCTACATAACTCAACCATCCATTTATGCGATTCAGTCTCAATGAATCAAACAACATTGCAAGCTTGGACACCCTTCCGCATACGCTTTTAATTGTTCCCAAGGTATGAAAGACATAGGGAAATTTTCTTCTATAGGAATAGTTTCCTAATGGGGTGGGTCACCTTAAGTAACCTCCTACATCTCATCTACTACTATCAGCAAATTTTTAATCTGTTTATCTTTATTTTCTCTTATTTAGCATTCACATCACACTCATCTAAATCATATCTATAGAACCCGTGCTATTTTTCTCCTATTATAGCTACTATTCACTCTATAACTCTTGTTTTCCAAAATTATGACATGGAAAGATTGAAAAATACTTGCTATAAATTCCCTATTTCAATACACATCTATGATTACTACTAATGCAACCTTACTATTGTAAACAATTTTGGTTTTGCAGATTGGACCCTACTAGACATTTTTCTCTTAGAAGAATCCTGCTATATACTAGATCGAATCTATGATCTTTCTTTACTATTTCTCTCATAGCCCAATTGTTTTCAGAGATCTACTAATGGTTCTCCAAAACCTTTCCTATTGCATTCATTCACATTGAAAGTTTTGTTGGGGGTAAAGGCACCTATGCCCAACCACTAGTGCATTCATTACAATGATAGTACTAGTGCCCATTACTATCACTTTATTCTTTATTATTTTAGTGAAATTTGAGTAAGGGAAGTCCAGTCACACATTGCGACTATTGGAGTCTCCACATTCCATGTCTCTTGAATTGCTCTTGCTTCCTTGCTCCCAAGGGCTTCCATTGAGGACTTTCTCTCTTCAATTTTACTACTATTACAACTAAAAAGGTAAGATGGATGAATGTGGGAGTACTTGTATTACACACTATAGAGGTTTGTAATATTTTTACTTTTTATGATGTACGCCATGTACCAACTGTGATCAAAAGCTTTTCTTTGGTTAGAAAGTTGTATGATATAGGTTATGTTGTATCTTTTGGTGATTCCTTATGGAAGCTTACATAGGGGAATCTTATCTTGACATGAGGTGCATGTTGGAGCTATATATAGCTCACCCTATCTAGGCTCACAAGGAGCTTTTGAAAATTTCCTATGTAGAAAAACTCATAAAATATAGGAAATTCTCTTATTTTTCCTAAGTATATATACATGGATTCCCTATGTATAACTAGGGAATTACATTCCCCACATCTCATGTTTGTGAATCCTAGGCATACATGTATGATTTCCCTACATATGATTACTAGGGAAATTTATTCCCCACATCTTAAACTAGGAATTTGTAGGTTATAAACTAGGGAATCCCATTTCCCACCTAGCATACTAGGGAATTGTAGGCCACACAACTAAGGAATTTGGTTTTCCACATTTCATACTAGGGAATTACAAGTATCTATATCAATAATATATATTTTATGGGAGATTACAAATAATTATACTAAGTAATAATTTGTGGGAAGTGATCACCCAACAAATCAAACTTAAATTAAGTGGTTACTCAATAATATAGCATTTCTTTTCATCCCTTTTTACAAAATTTGGCAAAACTCTTTGAGTTTCTCCTCTAAAGATTATTTGGTGGTACAACAAGCCTTGTGAAGGTAACTATATTGATTAACAATTCAATATTGAGAACCCTATGACCTAGCCCAATACACACGAAAATTAGGAACCTATTATATGTTCCATTTCTGCATCCATTTCCACACATTTTTAGTGCATGCATTGCAAAAAGAGATAAAAATGATCCTCTTTCTCATAAGGGTAATGCCCTAAAATAAGCATTAGCATACTTGTCTAACTCTATGGAAAACTTCAACATAATTAGTGCCGAAAGAAACATATAAAACTTAGAGAGATGTTTCTTTCAACACATGAGATGTTTTGATCTAACACATGAGTTGTGGACTCAAGTAATATTCTGTGGCAACTCACATAGAAAAATCCGCACTTTAATTAGTCATGGAGGGAAAACTAGGCTTGATCACCTCTATTTCAATGAGAGGGCAAGTGGTATTTTGTAATTGTTCTATATTAAGATTGAAGGTGCAATCAACCCTTGTAAGCAATATGAAGGATACAATGAGAGAATTGAAAACTAGGTCTTGTAATGCATAAAAATTTTCTTACAAAAGCAAAAGGAGGATAGAACTATTGCTATCAATGATGACCATAGGCTATTGCTATCAAAGATTTTAGCTTGTTACAATACCTTCACTTTCAAAAATCCAAAGCCTATGGATAGTGTTGCATCATTAACTTGCTACCACATATAGAAATGAAAAATGCTAAAAATAATAAAGCAAAAGTAATGAGATCCTCCATGATTGCTAGAGTGGGGCATATTGCATCTAGAGGGCCCAAGATTAGAATACATCCACATCACCCTGAATCTTTAGCCATGGAACTAGTGGCCACAAAAATAGATATCAAGACTATATTTTATGTGTTTCACTTGACATGCTTCAGCCCATTATTTTATGATGTAAATATGATGAGCTCTTTACGTGTTGTTGATAGTAATTGTTACTAAGGCTTAGGAATTGGACCCTACAAATACAAGTTTCTACTTGATGAGCTACTTGACAACATTTTCTGCCCTCTAAAATAAATGAAGTTATGAGGTCCTTGTGATCTAGCTCCCATGTTCAACATGTGAAGAATCAACACGAGCACCTTGATAGCCCTTGCACACAACCTTTTGCAGGCCCAAAACACTTTAGTACGGTGACTACTTTTTCAATGTTTGTAGGCAAGCTTCAATTAAAACATTTAGTCCTAATTGATCTAGTAATAGCATGTGTAAGATTTTCATTCATTGAGGATAGTGATAGTTAGTGATGAGGTTCAATCTAATGTTCATGTATGACAATTCTAGCTACTTATTTATTGTGGTCGGAATTTTTGGTTTTACTATGGTTGATCTTGGACATCTCATGTGTGAGGTATATGATTCGCTTCAAATTTTTGTCATGGCTAGAGATAGTAGTTCATGTGTACTAAAAAATTTGACCACTACAAGAGACATAATGTCATGTGAAGTTGCATGTATCCATCCACAAGGAGATTCAAGTAGGTTTAATGGGAATTTGGGGGAGAGGCTATTGATGGCAAGATGCAACTCAACCATATTGTGAGAAATTTCAAGCAAGAATATTTGGATATTGTAGCTTAA
The DNA here is from genome assembly GCF_053477565.2 of Lygodium microphyllum. Classification (NCBI taxonomy): domain Eukaryota; kingdom Viridiplantae; phylum Streptophyta; class Polypodiopsida; order Schizaeales; family Lygodiaceae; genus Lygodium; species Lygodium microphyllum. Next base: position 147,668,770 of record NC_141147.1, on the reverse strand, counting down.
AAATATCCTATTCCAGCTTATGAATATCATGTTATCTATTTAGCCAAACAAGGAAAGAAAGGGCTCAACAAAAGGTTACAAGAAGTGAAATGGTGGTAAAATTTGCCATGCATATTCTGATTTTGGCAAAGGAGCATGCAAAAACTTATTTAAACAAGGGAGGTCAAATATGCATTTTGCACGTAGTTTTCAAAAGAAATTGAACATCTATGGATATTAAAATCATCTCAATTGCACAAAAAATGAAGATAGCTATTGGATTCTAGAGGGTTGAATCTTCGAGGAACTCCAGATGATTGTAAAATGCACGAAGGAGGAGATGGGAATTATTGTAAAATGTATGAAAGATTCAAATGTCATTTTAGAAGTATTGCATGCAGGCTGGATGCTACCTTGAAGATAATTTGGAAAGGTTTCTTATTCTATGTGGCATCATCAGTTATATGAAGAACTGCCTCCTAATAAGGAGGGGTGTTGATCGAGACTACACCTAGATTTTACCATGAAATGTATTGGGCATGCTACTACAAATCTTTGCAACACATGTATTAGGTATGTTATTTGTTGTGCCTCTCTCACCTCTATGAGATTCTAGCTTGATAGTTCATATCTTCTCTTAGACATTGTATGATCCTATGTAGAGATTTGAAATGAGAAGAAAATGAATGTAAGATTGAATCGGAAGATATGAATATTGCAAAGCAAAGCCAATAATTGTAAATGCAACAAGTTTCCAATATAAAGGATTCTTTTATCACAACAATGAGTTAGTGGGATGGTCTATTTCTTCCAGACTAATGGGTGTGTTTGATGGTTGATGCACTCTTGAAATAATTGCATGCATTAGGGCCGCTAAAATAAAAATTTCCCTTGCTCATGTTTCAATGCATTTGTAGAATGCATGTGTAGAATATACTCCCATTTATCATAGCTATGGAAGTACTCAGAAGAATTTCCAATGCAAGTTTGTGGCTACTAAAAACCCCATTCAAAGGTCATTCACTTGCTTTACTAGGGTGTGCAATGGTAAATCACAAGTAAATTATGGGAAAACTATAGTTTATTTTGGATTCTTATAGTTTTCTTATTATGATTTTTTTGTCATGCAAAGTTTAAAGAGAATATTGAATACTAGCAGTTGAAAGCCACATGAGAAAACTATAAGAAGCCCAAATACTTACAACATACTTTTTCACATTGCTTTAATGATTCCATAGAAAATGAAATATGGTTTATTAGCAAATAATTGAAGGAGTAGCCGGCAGGAGAGTGATTCCTCTTCTTGATTTGAAACAAGCTATGGGGAGGCTGGAGATGTCTAATGTTTCTTAGTTGGGCGAGTCATACAAGTGAATGCAAAATTATAATATCTTTCCTCAATAAGAAATTACAAACTTTGAGGGAAATAAATGGGGTTTTTACAACACACTTTTGGTATGCAAGAGTATGACAAGAGAGAGCTTTGCATCTCTTGCATATATCTAATTAACATAATTGAATGGAATGTTAATGTAGCACTCAAAGATAAGGCTTGTCGTATTGGATTTGATTGCACATGCTTGTTTTTTTTCCTTGATATGTTGTTATGCATGCATAGAAGCTTTTTTTCCTTGATATGCCATGATCACCTCTATTTCAATGGGAGAGAGAAAGAGAGAGAGGAGGGAGAAGAAGGAGAACTAGACTTGTACTATGCATGTACTCTTTGAGAGAGAGAGAGAGAGAGAGAGAAAGAGAGAATGTGCATGTGAGAAGAGGGCATTCGCCTGTTGATTCCATCTGTGCCTACCTGGAGCTATACTAAGAACTGCAACATATTCTATGCATGTGCGGGCTTCATCACAAGGTGGATACGTCTCCATTATGCCCTATTTAAAAAAGTAAAATTTTCTATCTCGATTCTACTTTGCAAACTCAGTTTCTAGATATGGTATGTTTTTATCCTTGAGATTTTTTTTCCCAACTGTGTTCTGGTCAAGGAAGGTTTGTATTGAAGGATTTCAAGAGATTCATTTGACACAATGTCTTTGACGGAGGCCAAGTTACGTGCCACATAACTGGCTCCCTTACTCTGGCATCACCTTCAAAGGAAAACTATTGCAAGGTCTTCAGCGAGTTCAGTTTGATGTTTTAGGCCTTATCAATCAAGAGGAGGTTGAAGAGCTAATTGGAAGGACTCGCTAAGAGGCCAATGTCAACCTGCAAAAGATTAGTCAAATCTTTAATATTCAACAAAGTGGCAAGGTTGGTTCAAAGAGGGGAGACTATCACAGAGGAGGAATGGGTGGACAACAAAGAAGCTCCAAATAAGGGAGACATCTCAATAAGAATTGACTTGATAATCAATGTGGTCATTTGGTAGTAGCACGGGAGCAGCAAAGAAAGGGAAATATGCTGCTCATATCTTCTTACAATATGTTATGACATAATGGGCCGTTTAATATTTAGTAGAGTGGTGCACTACTTCAAAGAGGCAAGCCAACAACACAAGAGAAATCGCTGGACAATTAGGTAGATTCTTGTTTGTGGCAAGTCTTTGAGCTATAGTACTTTGGTAGGGGTTAATCTTGTTCTTGAGGGGGACTCTCCTCTCATTCAGAGAGGCAAAGATTCATGCTAACATTCAACATTAATACATAGTAGAGAAGAGATTGATGCAATTTCTAGCATTTCTAGCATTTCTAACATTTCTCTAAAATGCATTAATCAAAGGCTATGTGAAGGTAGGCTGTCTACTCTCTACTTTGGGACTATTCAAAATAATGCATTAGAGGGATATTGAAATAGACAAATCTCTTTTTGTTTCACTTATAAAAGCATGTGGTCATCTTGTTGGATTGCAAGCCGCAAAATTGATAAATAAACTAGCATTCAAGTTTGGATGGTAGGCAGATCTTATGGTTTGGAATAATGTTCTCACCATGTTTGTAAATTGTGGAGATTTGTTGCAAGCACGTGATGTGAACTAGCATTCAGGTTTGGATGGGAGGCAGAGACCTTGTGGTTTGGAATAGTGTTCTCACCATGTTTGTAAACTATGGAGATTTGTCACAGGCATGTGATGTGAATTAGCATTCAAGTTTGGATGGGAGGTAGACCTTATGGTTTCATTAGGAGAAATATATATAGACTCTTTTTCACCCCCACTCTTGATTGCCTTGCGTGCATCGGATTGTCTATGTGACATGTATGCACGCATGCAATCCATCATCCAGCCCGTAGAGAATCTATCTACTGCGGGCTGGCACCGGGAACTCCTCGTGCAAGGATGCTACTATGTAGTCCTTGTTCCCCTCCGGTATGTTCCTCCAATGATCTAGGACCTTTTTCCGAAAAACTTGTTGGCACAACTCCCTCATGTGAGCCATCACCCTCCTCCCCTCATCATTCATGATGATGGCTCCTGACCTACTATCCACTAGGTATCCATAGCCCCTAGGAGTCTGCCTAAGATGGGCCCTCTCCCATCTCCGTCCATGCTCCTGGGCATATCCAAGAGACCCCTATACATCCGGTGTACCAACGGGGGTACCCTCTCCCGGAGTGCCACTCAAAGGGGTGCCACCAAAGGGGGTGCCACCAAAAGGAGTGCCACCAAAAGGCGTGCCATCTGCGGATGGCCGACTGCGCAAAAGCCGGAGTAACTAGAGTGGACGTCCCCACAGGTGTGAAAAATCCTACAGGTGACGCAACTCCAGCTGAACGACGAGACGGAGACACCACGTCCGTGTCTCCATAGCAGCACCCCCCTGATCCTCCTGCAGTCATAGTCCCTCCCTCTGGCCCAAGTCGCAAGCGTCAAGATCGTCTGCTCGAAGCTGAAGCATCTGATCGCGCTGAAGCTGATCTAGCTGAAGCTGATCTAGCAGAGCGTCCTGACGAAGAACGAGACAGCTCCTGATCTGCCATCTCTCTGAATCTCGCAAGCAGATTTGGAGACATGCGTGCCATCATGTCCTGAAACTCCTCATCGCTCATCCCTCGACTCATCCTGAAAATGTCGATACCTGCACAGATAAAAAATGATGTTAGAATAATCAATTTAAACTATACAAAGCACATTAATATAAATCATTTTTGAAAAATCCCTCTTAAAATGCATATCTTATCTACCTTTATGGAAGATCTAAACAACGAATTAAGTAATACAATTCTCCAAGAATGAAGTATTCTATGGTCCCATGTTAATCTCCTGACACAACTCTGCATACACTGGAAGGTCAATAGACATGTCACCACAAAAGAACGAGTCTGCCTCGTTCTCAAAAAATTCTACGACTTCTTTATTTCCATCATTGTTAGCCGATGCGGGCTCCAAGCTTGCGGTGGCCTCCACCCCTTGTAATATTGATCCCTCTATTTGCATATTTTCTTCATCTATGCCTGGAACATCGCTTTGATCATATACTCTCGCACCTCGAGGGGTTGAAGGTATAACATACCACCATCGAGGTTGTCGAGGGTTTGGATAGAAGATTACATGTTCACAGACACTTACAAAGCGAGTTCAAATCATTGTGACATAAACCATGTCGTATTACAATTAGCAAGCAAATGACTATTTGTACCTGTTCACAATGGGCCGGCAACACAAAGGTGTCACGCAAATCCCTCCATTTTTTTTCGGAATCTATTTTGAGAAATCCAGATGGACCTCGTCGAACTGTTGGTCCAGCTCCTCCAAGTACCACTTTGAACCACTGCACATCGAATAGTATCATGGAGAAGCTACGATAATCCACCGTAATAATACTTTGCAAGTTCCCAAAATACTCCATCTCATCCACAACTGTGTTTGGATCCGTTGCTCGTTGCCAGCTCTCTTGCTCAAACCTTTCCATGACACCACCGTCCATTGTGGAGCGCATTTTGTCAATACACTCCACCCGAAAATGCCATCCGCGCGATCACGTTGCACTATATATTTTGTACTGCACATTGAAACACTCAAATTAGATGTAGCAAGCAAATTTAGATACGACACATTCTAAACCCCTCATTACCTTTGGACTACATCCCCTCGAGAACTCCCAATCCTCCATTGAGACCTCTATCCCTTCGCTGGATGCTGCGGTCAAGGCTCCATGCAACCATTGTGTTGACATAAACCGTGGCACCTCCTCCATGCCTTCGGGATATCGAATCGGTCGGTAACGCGTACTGCATCGGAATTCAGGTTGCGCTTCCTCTCGATCTTGTCTTGCAATCTGGTACTTGGCAAGCCACGTCTCCATGGAGGCATGGTGCAACATACAAAAGCGATTCACTTCTCTGCCATTGAGGCATCCATTCTTTTTTCTACCCCATTTCCAACCACCACATCTCCACTCAGCCTATCATCGTCCTTCAGCGTCCATAGCATTTCATTGTCTGGTTCCACCGTTGGTAGCCATTGTGAGATATGCACTAACGCCTCTGACACCAACCAACCTTCTGTCATGCTACCTTCTGGACTAGCTTGTTGTCGCACAAAGCCTTTCAGGGTTTTCATGAAGCGCTCTAGGAAGAACATCCATCGCGTATGGATAGGTCGAGCAATCTCCACTTCGTCCACAAGATGCACAAGAAGGTGAACTTGTATCGTGAGTATGCTAGTGGGCAGGTATTTCTCAAAGAGACAGACCGTCTCAATTGCTCCCCACCTTGCGGATTGAATAGAGGACGTCTTAATCTCTTTCTGTGAGATCCATTGCACCAAAGTCGACAACTTGTAAATGGCCCCGCGAATTTCTGGAGTAAGGCATCCCACGATCGCGATCGGTAGGACAAACTACCACAAATGAGAAAGCATTATGAATAATGGTCACTTTTCAAATTTCAAAATGTCCATGCTAATTAAAATCCATTCTGTTCACAAACCTGACATATCTTATGCCAATCATGAGATTTTAGCCCAGACATTTGGTCATCTTTAGAAAATGCGGACCTAAGAGAACGCATCATACCCGTCGGAGTGCGGATAGACTTGATTACTTGCTTCACAATGCACTCTTCTTTGGTAGACAAAACCCAGGGAGCACGAGGAAGATGCACTTCCCCTTCAGCACTCGACTGCGGCCAAAGCGCCTCTATCTTACCTACCTCCTTTAAATCCATTCGTGACCCTATAGTGTCTCTCTTTCCTGTGATATGGTCCCATAGCAAGCTGCCCACATTTTTGAAAATATGCATGGGATCCAACAAGTGGTTGACCTGTAAGTGGGTCCAATATGGCAACTCGTACAAAACTGAGAACCGTCGCATTCCATTTGGATGTGATTCCGAGTTTACCATTTTCAGCTCATACTAGCTTGCATTGTTCATACGTGTTGGAGGTCGTCCAAGAAAACCTTCCCTAAGTTCATGATCCTTGGGCAAGAAAGCGGCGTGTCCTTGATATACCATCTTCTTCATGGTTTGTGACCTTCGGGAGTCTAACTGTGGCCCACACAATGGACATGCATGATAACCTGAGGTAACCAAACCTGTAAGGCAATCCACGACCTAGTGAATACTTGATTGAATGAAATAAAATATAGATATTACCAGTGAGAACAAAGGTCTGCTCACCTGAGCACTCTCCCAATCCTGGAAAGTCATGCATCGTCCACATGAGAATGGCTGGAATGTTGGCTGACCGTCGACCATCACGCCTGCTCATATCTTGCACCGTGACCCCCTCCTTCCACAAAATCTTAAGCTCATCGACTAATGGACGAAGATACACGTCCATATTTTTTACTTTGTAGCGGCCCGGGACGAGCAAGCTAAGGATGAGATATCCTTTCTTCGTCTATAACAATACTTTTGGGTTCATTTTGATGAAGTACCTTAATGACCATTAGCTAGGGTATCATTTTCTTTTAGTCCTTCCGTTGACTAGTTGGCATGATTTTTGATTTGGCATGCCTATAAAGTTAATACAAAAACAATGAATTATGCATATCACAATTAGATCCCCTACTTGGACATTATGAAGGAATTGACCATTTTTAAGCCATCTTAAAGAGTTACCAATGTACGTGGCCCATGGCAAAGCACATTGCATACCATTATCAATAAGTCTATTATCTTAAATTTCCTTTCCCTCCCTCTCTCTCTCTTTCTCTCCCTCTCTCTCCCTCTCCCTCTCTTTCTCTCTTTCTCTCACCCTCTCCCTCTCCCTCTCGTTCTCTTTCTCTCCCTCTCCCTCTCTTTCTCTTTCTCTTTCTCTTTCTCTTTCTCTTTCTCTTTCTCTTTCTCTTTCTCTCCCTTTCCCTCTCCCTCTCCCTCTCCCTCTCTTTCTCTCTTACTCTCTCATTTCCTTCCCCTCCCTCTCCCTCTCTCCTAAACAAGCAAAAAAGAAAGTGATTCAAACAACAAACAACCAAACCCGTCGTGAGAGAGTGAATGCACACACTCTCTCTCACCCTCTCCCTCTCCCTCTCGTTCTCTTTCTCTCCCTCTCTCATTTCCTTCCCCTCCCCCTCCCTCTCCCTCTCTTTCTCTTTTTCTCCCTCTCCCTCTCTATCTCTCTTTCTCTCTCATTTCCTAAACAAGCAAAAAATAAAGTGATTTAAACATCCTCCAAGCAAAAGGGAGAGGGAGAGATACAATGCACTCTCCCTCTCTTTCTCTTTCACCAATGAGATATGGCGAGCGTGGGGCGGCTTCTCTTTGCAATGAGGGCTCCTCCTCTCCTTCGCGAACAACGGCAGTGGCGGCAGCGGCGGCAGCAAGTCTTCTTCCTCTTCTTCTCTCACAAAGCCTTTGCTCTCTCTCTCGCTCTCGCTCTCAAAAGTCGAAGCAAAAGAAATGAAAACGGCGCTTGGGTTTCAGCCACGTTTTTTTTCTTGCGGTGTCGCTATTGGCGTCGCTATTTGCATAGCAAATGTGACGCAAATAGCGACGCCAATAGTGACGCCGATATCCGCCGTCGCTAATCGGTGTCACTAATTGCCCAATTCCTTGTAGTGCCTCTCAATATCCTCAAATCTCCTCTCCAACTGATGATTATGAAAAGCCAAAAGATATTCTCTAGTCATCTCATCGTGTTGTCATAGTAAAGCACTCCAAGTAAGTGTGCAAGTCTCTGTAGGCATGATTGGTTTCTGTCCATACAACAACTCAGCTAGCATATAACTTGTGGTCACATTGTGAGTAGTGCGATCAACCGATAATGCATAAGGCAACAATCTAGGCCACTCCCTAACCCATCCACCACATGCTTTGGCCAAGGCTTTCACAATCGGAGAATGGCTTCTCTCACTCTTCCCATTGCCTTCTAGATATGCTAAAGTCAAAGCAAGTTTAATGCCAAGGCAAGAGAAAAACTCCTTAGCCTCATCAGCCTCCAACTCACCTCTATCTGCTCTAATTTTCCTAATGTAGCCATACTTGCAAATAACATCTTCCAATAGAAACTTACACACCACTGAAGTAGTCTTCGTCCTCAATGCTCTTCCTTCCACGTGATTCGTAAGATCCTCTCATACCAGAAAATGTAACGCATTTGCCACAATCCAACAGGCATAGTAATCAAATCAAGAACCCACTTATAGTAAATGCATAGCACGTAAGTAGGGTGAAGCTCATCTCTATGCCTCACTAAGGAAAACAACTAACAATCACTGCATGTCTCGATAAACCATGAGATATCTCTGTATATTCCTCTCCACTAGTAGCACTCTCTAATATTCTCATAAGTCACCCAAACAACTCTATGTTCTGCCCAAAGACTTTCATAAAACTCTCTCATGATTTGCACCTGTGAAGCTGTGTCACATGCAACTCTCAATGGCTGTCCCCCTTGCTTCCATGGATGCTTCCAAAGCATCCCACTCTGCAAGAAGAAATCATAAGCTTTTCTCCTTATATTCTTCAAGTATGCAAGAGTCCATCCATCCTGTCTAGACATGGTACTCAAATAATGGCCAATCTGCAAATACTCTTTTGTACACAAAGACTCATAAAGCTCTCCAAAATAGATACATTACAAGTATGATTACCATTCATGGCTGAAAGATCAGCCACATCATTAATGCAAAAAGAATCCATATCATCATACCTCACTTGTGAAAGCATATCAGCTCTATTGGGTTTTCTTTATCTGCTATGTGCTTGAACTTAGGATTCATGGATTTTATGTTCCCAAACCACCTAAACATCGCAATGTTTGGAGTAGAACAACTCGCGATCATACCTACAAGAGGCAAGCAATCAGTCTCCACGACTAGAGCAGTACCAAGGAAGTATTATTTATCATTCTTGAGAGCCGTGACAACTCCCAAGATCTCCCTCTTAATCTGTGGATACCTATGCTACCTCTCATTTAGGAATTGCACCCCAAACCAAATGCCATATCTATTTATATCTGCATTATCCTCGCCAATAGCCCATCCAATGCCGATAAGACTAGTATCAATAGTGAGTACAATAGGTCTCCCACACTCATAATCTACTTTTTGAAGAGTCAGAGCAGCTCTCAACAATCTCTTCAGCTTTTACATAGCTCTAATGTGTTTCCTGTCCCAAGAAAAACGTTGCCCTTTCCTCGCGATGTAATAGAGATCATCTGCAATATGAGCAAAATGAGTAATCCAAATAAGATAAAATACACAAGCTCCAAGAAACCTGCAAACCTTCGAAGTAGAATTGAAAGTCTTAGCAATCTTCTCTATGGCATCAACCTTTGCAGAGGAAGGTCTCCTGCCATAATAACAACACATATGTCCATTAATCAAAACCTCTCTAGCACCAAAAAAAGACTTCAACCCTGACAAGGTCAAATCCACTTCCTCTAGCCTACAAAGAATCCTCTCAACATCTCTTATATGCATGGCCACAAAGTACATCTATCCATGATCATCTAAAGTCTCATCCTTCTCTTTCTCCAAATAACCCTTGATAGGCAGATCATCAAGAAAAGGCATAGTAAGTTCTAGAATGAAATCCCACAAGACCTTGTTCATCCAATTTATCATATGAGCAACCAAATTACTAGTTCCCTACGGAAGCATACACATCCGGAAAAGGCCTAAAGGTGTCTTCATCGTAGTCAAGGGCAAGTTGGAACTGGTCATAGCTAGAATAAAGATCGCCAAGTGAATAGATAGCATGTCCAACAAAAGCATGTGCAAACTCATCCACAATAGGTCATGCACCAACATTTTGTATAGTGACCATGTTCACCACTTGTAGGTCCTATGTGAATTAGAGTGTCCAATTCTTCTTGGGAACTGTGAACCATCTATTAGAATACGGAGTTGAAGATACTTCTAGAATTCGCATCCTGGTCCGCTCACGCAAAAGCTCAACCAATTTAGACAAGTAAGCCCTAGGCATAGGAAAAGGCCATAGATTCCAAGGGACATGCGGAAGGGTAAAAATAACCATAGGTCTTACAACCCTAGGATCAACACAACCTATCTCATGTAGAAAAAATCAAAGGCTCTCCCATGTGTGCTCAACATCTCCTCAAAACATTTCACCTCTGCTGGAAGTAAAGAAACTTCAGTCCCAACCTTCATCTCTTTCAGTATCTTGGCTGAAAACCTATGTCCAATACCTACAAGATCTCTTAAAGGAGGATGCACAGCTACTCTCTTTATCATCCATCACTATCCAAAGGTAGTAGTCATTCACAACTAGTCTAACCTTCTTGTCAACTGTCTTATATTTTGTATATACTCTGGCTTCTTTGCTACAACCTGTAAATTTTAGCCCTTGCTGTAAATACCCTGGTAAACACAAATTTTAATGTGTATAAATAGAATCCTGTAAATCTTTTTGTTGAAATATTTCAGCAAAGAACACTTTTTTCTGAGAATTCTTAGCACCCAAATTTTCTTGCATCATGAAATTAGTGATTTTACAATACATCGCTAGAGAATGGACCCATAAGACATATAATAACTCTTGATTTTCAGTTTTAAGCAATGTTGAAATATCCTCTAGAGTATTTGAGCATGATAGCCCGTTCATAGAGACCATCTACCCTATCTTCATCCAGTAAAATACCGACAAGCTTCAATTCTTTTTCTTTTCTCTTCAAGTACAACTGATGGCAACTCTAGGCATGTCTGTAATATGCTAAAAATACAAAGTACTTTCGATCGACACACCATCAGATCTTGAGGAAAAACTATCGCTGTGCCTAGAGGTGAGATCTTTCCTTGTCTTTTTTACCACTATCGTGTCACAAGACAGTGGTACCTAACAAAATTTTGGCTCTCTTGCTGAAAGAGGGGAATCCCTTAAAGGATCCTTATTCTGCCAATGGTTGACTGAGAGCGGAATTTAGGTGACAGGAAGTGCTTAAAAATAGCTAAAAATTATGAAGATCAAGGGAAAAATATTCACCGTCAAAGGCGGCGGCTCGATCTAGGACGATTTTAAGCGCCAAAGTGCTTTAAAGGCGCCCGAGCGACACTTGGTGATTTTTCATAATTTTTCAGACAGTCGTGCGGGTTGACACAAGCTACTGGCCAATGCGGGATGCTAAGTCGGACGCCCAGGATTTTTCAGAGCTCGATTCCGAGTCCGGACGGGGAAAAGGCCACAAACCGGTCAAGATTTGAAAAGGTGGACATGAGTTTGGCCAAGTGGGCATGACCCTTGGGAGCCCAACTTAAAATGTCACATGAAACTTTGGGGGAGAGAGATGAAAAAAATCGTGATGAAGATGGAGAAGTCGTGATCAGAGATGGCGCCGAAATTTGCGCCCCATGTTGATCATGGCTCCTCCCTGCCTGCAAACAACCCCCCTATCTGACATTGGCCCTTGCCTACACTCCGTATGCTGATCATATCGCCGCCCTTCGCCCGTGGAATGGTGGCCTGGTTTGGAATTTCTGATTCTAGTCTTTCTCTCTCCTCCCTCTCTCTCTTCTAAAGGCAAGATCATGTGGGGGGAAGAAGGAAGAAGAAAGAATGATGGAGACTTGTCCGGCATGGACCGGATTGCTACACGGGCTGAGAATGGTGATTTGTGATGTTGCTGGACATGAAGTGTTGCTGTTTTCCTGATCTACAGCCATGGACACAAAACCCGAAACACGCGTTTAAGCGGTAAACCAAAAAATTACAAAGAAAATTTAGTGTTTTATGCTTTTGATTGATGGAATGCCGTTCATATGGACTAAGATTTGATTATGTTGCTGATTCTTCTGAGTTCTTACTGTTGATAACCAGAAATTATGAAAAACATGCATTTCATGGCTCGAAATAATGTCAAGAAACCCGAAAACCATGAAAAATGGGGAAAAACAAGGGTTTTGGGCGTATAAATGGGGAAAACCGTCGATACACATCAACTAATCTTTCAATTTTGGTGCAAATGAACTAAGGGCCACAGCCCACAAACTGGTTTCAATTTTCAGCAATTTAAAAAATACAAGAAAATGAAGAAAATGGGGGAAAATGATAAAAAACACCATGGAAAATAGGGGAAAAATACATTTGGGGCTACGAAAAATATAGAAAAATAGGATTTATGTTTGTTGATGTATAGCAAGGCTGGGGCATGAAGTTGTGCTTCAGTTCAGCCTTGTTTATTTGTTTTAGTGCGTGTTTCCTTCCTTTCTCCACATAAAATGACAAGGAAACCCTAAAAGAAATGAATATAATGATGCACTATCAACGGGGAAGGGTAGAGTTGTGGAAAAAATGGTTAAATGCCGCTGAGCATGAGGAATAATTTGCTGATTTTATATGCATTGCATCTAGGACGGAATAATAATGATAAGAATTAAAACCTAGTAGCACGAAGATCACTTCGGTGCTAGGTGTTGCAGCGAAGCACAAAGCGGTTAGAAAGAAAAGCATGAAAGAGATGTTTTACACTTACACGCTGCTGGTTTTTTTCAAATGTTTGAGCACTAGGCATCCACCTCTTTGCATGATCATTTAGAGGAAATTAAAAGTATCAGAGTTAGCTCCTGGACATGCATAGCAATTGTCTTCAGTAGGCCTGTGACCCACCGTTGAGAGCGTGAGGTTCCTATGCTGTAGGCTAGTCGTGGGATCATAAAGGGGAAGTCAAGTGAGGGAATGGTACATTCCTGGATACGTTTATTTGGTACCTTGAGCGACGTTTGTGCGAAATGTTTAAATGTTGAGCGACGCATCGAGGGGCCAATCCCCAAGGTGTAGGAGAGTCGCAAAGGGTTGACGGCATTCAGCCGTAGGAGGAACCCCATGTGTATGTGATTCGAGCCTTTTGGCTATGTGGAAGGGACTCCCTCTGAGGAGCAATATTGGGTTAGGATCTGTGGGACTACAACGTACTACAAACGCAATGTTTAGGAAGGCAGAGATTTTGATAGACGCTCCTGGCCGCGAGGCCGAGGGGTTGTCTTGCGCATAGTGACGAGGTCCGGCTAGTGCATGAGCCAGTGCCGGCCCGTTTTTAGGTCCATCAGTGGTGCGTCTGCCGGGAGCTGCTTAAAAGTGGCGGTTCTCGAATCCTGGTTGTTTAAGGACCAACTAGCAGTTTATGCCAGAGGATACTGAGCTTGACCCATTATTTATTGATAAGCATCGTCTAGCAGAAATCCAAAAGCAAGAAAGAGACGAAAGAGCTAGGCGACGTGCTGAAATTTTTAGGAGATATTCCCCTAAGCGTAGCGGTGCTGAACCCTTACGAGGGAGTGGATCTAGTGGTCTTAGGACCACAAGAAGTAAGTTAGGAGAAGGTGGAAGCTCTAGTGCTCCCCTTCCTTCCATAAGCCAGTCCACGTCAATTGCGGGAGGTGTAACCCCACCGTTCCCTATTCCTAGTGCAAATCCAATCCATGTCATGGCACAGCCTATTGCAATTCCAGCAGGAACAACGGATTTGCCGGCTCTAGGTTACCCGCTACCCATTTTTAATGGGCTAGTTGAGGAAGATGCGGAACTCCACATTAGGGAGTTTCAAAAGCTGATGTTTAACTGTCGCATTCAAGAGGAAGGACATTTGATGATGTTCTTCAATATGACTCTCAAAGGAAGAGCCGCTATATGGTATCATGGTTTAGAAGCCGGAACCATATTGAACATTGATGCATTCTATGGAGCTTTTCGAAGGGAGTTTGCCCCTGAAAGGGGTGGGCAATATTGGTTGCGTGTACTCAACGTGACCCGCCAAGATCCACATGAGGATATTCGTGCTTATGCGAAGAAGATAAAAGAGGTCTTCCGTAAGTTGGACACCTCTATTCCTATCCCCGCAGCTGTCCAATTGCAATATTTCCTACATGGTTTGGACTTTAATATCCAATTGCAGTTGAGTAGTGTCCCCTTGGGGGATATAGATACTGCCATTACACGAGCACAAGAGGTGGAATCCCGACTACAAGCAGCCTATGCTTCTAGAGGCAATTCGAACATGGGTTTAGTATTGGGAAACAATATGGCAATAGCCAATGGCAGTAGTGGCCAAGGGATAGCGATGGCTAATCCTAATGGGAGAGGGAACATGATGCAGAATGTCCCTTTATTACCAGCTCCCCCTAGCATATCGATGCCTATGGGCAGTTAAATGGCTCCAAGTAGTGGAGGCCAGGCGGTCAATTCTAACACCATGCCTATAGCTCAACAGCCTGTGCCTAATCGAATTGTTAGGCCGATTGAACGACATGGTAATGACCAAGGCTATGAGTCGAGTTCTTCCAATGTTCTTGGCGAGGTTAAGGACATGATGAAGCATTATACCGACATGATTACGGAGCAGTATCGACAAATAGCCGTTGATGTCAACTTCCTTAAAAAACAACAAAATTTGATAGGAAGTAGATACCCGGAGGAGGGTGCACCGTCGAGGTTTAGTTGCAAATGGTGTGGCGGGCAGCACTATCCAAGAAATTGCCCAAATGTTAAGTGCGACATTTGTGGAAAATCCGGCCATTTAGCAGCTACTTGCTGGAGTAAGATCAGTTCCCTCCAGCGAGGAAGTCGGCAACCAGGGCCTGTTAATCATCGTGCTCAAGGAAATGATTCCCAGCCAGAAAATGGGCCTAAACAAATACTTCAACGACCAAAGACTACAGTGGAAGAGCTACCAAGTGGTAGTGGGGTTAGTTTGATTGAGGCTGTACGCGTTAATGATGCTGAAACCTCTAATCTACGAGCTGTCCTTACAAGAGGTAAAAAGGGTAGAGAAACCGACAAGGATAAGCCTGTCGACGGAAACCCTAAACAAGGCGACAAAGGAACGCAAGTTTTGGATCCTGCCCTAGAAGGGGGACCTTTGAAGCCCGTAGAGAGTAAAGCCGATAAGGAACCACCAAAGAAGAAGGTGAAAGTTAAGAAAGAGGCAATAAAGCCAGCTCAGCGACCTAAAGAGCGGATGATTTGGCGTGAAAAGCGAGCTCTTTCGAACTATCATGAATTCGATTTGGCGAGCTCTCTTTGCGAAGTCAAGCCGGATGTGAATCTTTTACAGCTTATTAAGCTTTCCCCCGGAGTGCGTAAGGAGTTTAGAAAGATCCTACGTACCGGGTATATTGTAGAACCTTTGGGTATTGCGCGAGTTGGTGATGACTGGTTCGAGCATGCTGAGAAGCATTGCCCAAGGGTTGCAGCCTATGTCGATGGGATATTAGTAGATTATGCCATTGTCGACACAGGATCATCTGTTAACATTATGAGTTCTGAACTAATGGAAAGGTTGGGCCTTGCGATCCAAAAAGATACTTCCACAATTCTCAGAATGGCAGATGATAGTTTGAGACAGCCGGAAGGCTGCATTACTAAGGTCCGTGTCACTGTTGCAAATGTAGAATGCATGTTGGACTTTAGGGTGATTCGTTTTGCAGGGCGGCCAAGTTACCAAGTATTACTTGGACGACCTTGGATCTTGCAAGCGGATTGCTAAGTGGATATACCTGCCGGTCGATTAATATTCGGCAGAGGTGCCCAGCGTGTGGTGGTTGATGCTTACCCTGAGTCCCCGCAGAGTGAGAGAGCTCCTCTATCTTCTACAGAATTGGAGACATTAGAAGATTTATCTGCTAGTGAGACATCATCGAGTGATGAGTCCAAAGAGGGATCCACCACAGAGGACATCTATCAGATCACTTTGAACGAGCCGATAGAGGCCCAAGATCGTATAAGAGATGCAGATGTTATCGAGCTAGACCTTGGTACGCTTGATGATTCGCGGCCAATCAAATTAGGCTCTATGCTCAGCTCAGCAGAAAGGGAGGACTATGTGGCCTTGATCCAGGAATTCCGTGATATCTTTGCCTGGAGTTATGATGAGTTGAGAGGCATCCCTCCTAGTCTTGCTGTTCATACAATTCCGTTGAAAGAGGGCAGTCGTCCTGTACGGCAGAAAGTAAGGCGTATGCCTTTCGAATTGAGGGACGGGCTGTTTGAGGAGTTAGAGAAGCTTCGAAAAGCGGGTTTGATTTTTCCTGTGCAACACACGGAATGGTGTTCGCCAGTTGTGATTAGAAAGAAGAAGAATAATCAAATCCGTTTATGTGTAGATTTTAGGGAGCTAAATAAGCAGACAGTTAAGGACTACTACCCGTTGCCATTTATTGACCAGATTTTGGATCAATTAGCGGGTAGGGAGATATATTCGTTTATGGATTGCTTTGCAGGATACAACCAAATGGCAATTGCAGAAGAGGACAAGTTGAAAACAACTTTTATCACTGTATTTGGCACTTTTGCTTACCACGTGATGGCTTTTGGTTTATGCAATGCGCCTGGTTCGTGGCAACGAACAGCTGATAAGACATTCGGTGACATATCCCCTGAAGAGTTGAGGGTGTTTATTGATGACTTAGGGGCTGCCACCGTGAGAGAGAGGCAGTTGATCATTTTGAGAAAATGCTTTGAGCGCTGTAGACAATTTTGCATCGCCCTAAACCCACGGAAGTGTGCTTTTGGAGTACCTTATGGGCTATTGCTGGGTCATGTGGTCAGTTCGGTAGGAATTGCGACAGACCCCGAGAAGGTCAAAGTTATAGTTGCCATGGGTCCACCACGCACTCCGAAAGAAGTTCATAGCTTTCTGTCTTCGGTTGGTTACTACCGTAGATTCATTAACGCCTTAGCAGAAAGAACGTTGCCACTTACAAATTTATTGTCCTTTAGCTGTTCGTTTGTATGGGGTGACCCTTGTAAGGTAGCATTCGAGGATGTGAAACAAGAGCTAGCAAGAGCGCCCGTTTTAAAAGCACCTAAAAGAGGTGAGGTGTTCTATATATTTTCAGCAGCCACCATGTATAGTATCAGCTGCTGTTTAGCCCAAATTTGGGAAGAGAAGTGGTACCACCCGATTGCTTTTGCTAGTCGGAAGCTGGGGGTATCCGAAATCAATTACACCTACATGGAGAAGCTGTGTCTAGCGATGGTCTTTGGGACCAAGAAATTCAGGCATTATATTCTCTATGAGAAAGTCGTGCTTTATACGAAGGCGGAGGGACTTCGATTGTTGCTGAATAAGCTACAGCCGCCTGATCGTCTGGCGAAGTGGTTGATCACTTTGCAGGAATTTGATTATGAAATCAAGAGTAAGCCACCAAGGTTGCAAGGCATCGTGGAATGTCTAGTGGACTTTGGGGAGCCGAAAGAATCTGTGGCTGAAGGTAGTGACATGGAGATGATATTTAAAATAGATACGGCATCTATTCCCTCCTGGTATGCTGCAATAACGCATTATTTATCAACGGGAGAGGCGGGATCCGAACTATCTAAGGCTGAGAAAAGGAAAATTAAGCAGCAAGCGTTAAAGTTTGCCTTGATCGCAGGTACATTATATCGGCAAGGGGTTGATGACATCTATCGCCGATGTGTGATGCCTGACGAGGTGCCATTCATTTTGGAAGAGTGCCATGATTCTGCTTGCGGTGGCCATTTTGCTGGACGGCTTACAGCACAAAAGGCTTTAAGAGCAGGTTATTGGTGGCCTGCCATCTTTCAGGATGCGTTTGTGTATGTTAAGAGATGCGATATTTGTCAACGACATGATAGTCGAGAGAATAGGAAACGACCACTCACCCCTATTATGGCGATACTTCCATTTGAGAAGTGGGGAATCGACTTTGTGGGTCCTATTACTCCGTCATCGACTACGCAAAAGAGGTACATCATTGTAGCAACTGACTACTTCACAAAGTGGTCAGAAGCACGTGCAACAAGGAAAGATGATGCTAAAGAAACTGCTAGTTTCCTTTTAGAGCAGATAATATGCCGGTTTGGTCCGCCGAAAGAATTAGTGTCGGACCGCGGAACCCATTTCCTGAATAAGGTGATCAAAGGTTTGACAGAGTTGTGGAACATCAAGCATAACAAGACAACCCCATATAATCCGCAAGCCAATGGGCAAGTCGAAAGCACCAACAAGCAGCTTGTAGGCATCCTGTCCAAAATTGTGTCGGAAAAGAAACGGGATTGGGATAAAAAGTTATACGTGGCAGTGTGGGCCTATAATACGACCTTCAAACGAGCCACTGGCCATACCCCGTTCAAGTTAGTATATGGGGAGGAGTGTGTCTTGCCTTTAGAAATTGAGCTGCCGACTATTCGGTTTGCCATCAATCATTCTTTGAGTGATGAAGACGCTCTTTTTGAGCGCTTGACGACACTGGCACATTTAGATGAGCTTAAGTTGCAGAGCTTATTGCACCAAGAAGTGGCAAAGCGCCGAATGAAGAAGCTACATGACCTTAAAGCCAAGAAATACACCTTCAAGAAAGGACAGCTTGTTCTGTATTATGACGCACGACGTGAATTATTCCCAGGCAAGCTAGAACCCAAATGGGATGGGCCCTATAAGATCGTTAGAATAGGAAAGAATAAATCTACAGTGTTGTTAGCTGACCTTGAGGGGATAGAATTTAAAAATAAGGTTAATCTTAATAATATTAAACCTTATTACTTCTGATTGTACTAATGCTATGACTGCTTTGCAGGTCTAGGCAAGATTGATCAAACATCTGTAAGGAAATCGTGATAGAGTTTGATGGGTCGTCTGATCCCTTATTTAGAACACCCATATTTGGAACAGAGGTATCATCAGGGAAAGCTCATTTGGTGGAGCAAAGGATACAAGGTGATTGAGCAAGAAGGCGGGACATTTATTTGGGAAATCAAGGTCTTCTGCCATCACTGCCTACGAATTTTGACGAGTATCCCTGTTGAATTCAATGATGATGGAGGGATGGAGCCTACAGTCCACCCGTTGAATATGCTGAATTTCGATTACCATAATTACGAGTAGAGTTCAGGATGGCAGGATATGTAAACCCTTTATGGACGTACACCTTGTACTTTGATGGGGCGTCCAGGGGTGCATGCAAAAAAGGAAGTGTAGGAGTTGTCATCCGCGATCCCCGACGACGCATTGTCATGAAGTTAGCTGCTTATCTCGGGGCGAATTTTACTAATAATATGGCCGAATACAAAGCCCTGATCATGGGTTTGAATATTGCAAAAAAGGGTGGTATCCGCCAGTTGTTGGTGAAAGGGGACTCTCAGTTGGTTTTAAATCAACTCAATGGGACGTACATGGTGCGGAACCCGATCCTTTGTATGTACCATCACACTGCCATAGCCCTGCTAGACGAATTTGATAGAGTGTCTTTTCAGCTGATTCCACGAAATTGGAACCAGTTTGCCGATTCATTGGCTAATCTTGCGTATGAAGAGGACCTCTTCTTTAATTGTGGCCCTTGTCCCGATATATCTATTGATGGTGAGACAGGACCTGGTCGTTTGTGGGGTATGCTTTTTGAACATGCCCTCTTTGGCAGACGATGGTTGATTTGGGTGATGCAGAGGGTAAGCGAGACTCATCTACCTTTATTATCTCGGACCCACAGACTGATTCGACGACATGTGATGCGAACACCTCTTGCGATATACGCAGGAGGGATAGGTCATAATTTAATGCACCTAGTTTAGGGCTACAAGCCCTGTTCCCCTGGGAATAGTATGCTTTGATGTCTATCATGGTTGTTTCCAGGTGGATGTTCTGCATAGTATTGTTTTATTTCATTAGGCCAAGAGGGCCGATTTAGTTTTGTAGCAAAGTCATGTCTGATTTCATTAGGCCAAGAGGGCCATTTCCCTGTCTAGTGCGGGTGCGTTTAATTGGGTTTTTGTTTAGTGTTGTGCTGGACAGGTTTCGCGGGTTGTGGAATTTTGAGGAGCCTGGAGGAGCCTTTGCTGCGATGGAAGCTTCTTGTGGCCATTCCAGGTGATATTTCTCCTTTACGAGTACCTTTCTTTCCTGTTATATGTGTATTTGTACTTGTTGAGGGGTTACTTTTTGTTGGGGACCGGCAACCAAGGCATGAAGTCCCAGGTTTAGGCTAAGTATGTTTGAGGGAGGTCGGAGTAGTCATTGCCTCCTGTAAAGACATTGTTAGACATTGAAAGACCTGTTTTAGAAGGAAGTCCTAGTGGCTCTGTTCTGCTAGCCTGCTAGGCAGCCGTTCTAGGAGCTCTTGTTAGTAGTGAGGCAGTTAGAGAAGCCTGCTAGAAGATAATAATAATGATGTCAAGAAATCCTGAATATCCTAAAAGATGAATATAAATGTGAAGGTGTGTAAAAAGGGGTTCTAACCCCTATCAAAGAAGAGGAGAAAAGAAATGAAAAGATATAAGCAGTTGATCATTGCCTTGCGAAGGCCTGGTAGGTTCCTGGGGACGAGTCAGACCCGGGGCCGATACCTTGTCTTCCTAGGGGTGGCTTCTCGCTGGAAAGATAATATCAAAACAAGGAAGGTTGGAGCGAAAATAAAAGTGAGCGTTAGAAAAGGACTAAGTGTCGCCTTGCGAGGGCTTGGTAGGTTCTTGGGTGCCGAGACAGGTCCTGAGGCCGATGCCCTGTTCTCCTTGGGTCACTACGCTCAGCTCCCTCCTTTTTACATGCCCAAGTATGTTCATCTCATAAAAACCCTAAAAGAAGAAATGGACTGAAAGAAAATATCCTTTGCTCAGGCTATAGGAGTCCTCGCCTTGTAGGAGCTCCTAGTTGTGTTGTTTTTAGTGGGTAAGTAGTTCAGACTACCACTTAGGGCAACCTCTTTGGCAGTTCTTTTTAGTTTGGCTGTGTTGGAGCAGCTGGTTAGTGACTCACTTCGGATCTTCTATTAGATGATGCTAGGCCTACTCCTTGTGGATGTCATGCCTTGGTTCTGTCTCGGGGTAGGGGGAGCATTGTGCTGAGTTTTATTATAATTGTTTTGTATCAGTTTGATGCTTCTTTGGTTGTTTATGTGCAGATATGTTGGTGGATTCGACGGGCTGAGTCGCCCTATCCCGTGGTCGCCAATGAGAGCGGAATTTAGGTGACAGGAAGTGCTTAAAAATAGCTAAAAATTATGAAGATCAAGGGAAAAATATTCACCGTCAAAGGCGGCGGCTCGATCTAGGACGATTTTAAGCGCCAAAGTGCTTTAAAGGCGCCCGAGCGACACTTGGTGATTTTACATAATTTTTCAGACAGTCGTGCGGGTTGACACAAGCTACTGGCCAATGCGGGATGCTAAGTCGGACGCCCAGGATTTTTCAGAGCTCGATTCCGAGTCCGGACGGGGAAAAGGCCACAAACCGGTCAAGATTTGAAAAGGTGGACATGAGTTTGGCCAAGTGGGCATGACCCTTGGGAGCCCAACTTAAAATGTCATCACATGAAACTTTGGGGGAGAGAGATGAAAAAAATCGTGATGAAGATGGAGAAGTCGTGATCAGAGATGGCGCCGAAATTTGCGCCCCATGTTGATCATGGCTCCTCCCTGCCTGCAAACAACCCCCCTATCTGACATTGGCCCTTGCCTACACTCCGTATGCTGATCATATCGCCGCCCTTCACCCGTGGAATGGTGGCCTGGTTTGGAATTTCTGATTCTAGTCTTTCTCTCTCCTCCCTCTCTCTCTTCTAAAGGCAAGATCATGTGGGGGGAAGAAGGAAGAAGAAAGAATGATGGAGACTTGTCCGGCATGGACCGGATTGCTACACGGGCTGAGAATGGTGATTTGTGATGTTGCTGGACATGAAGTGTTGCTGTTTTCCTGATCTACAGCCATGGACACAAAACCCGAAACACGCGTTTAAGCGGTAAACCAAAAAATTACAAAGAAAATTTAGTGTTTTATGCTTTTGATTGATGGAATGCCGTTCATATGGACTAAGATTTGATTATGTTGCTGATTCTTCTGAGTTCTTACTGTTGATAACCAGAAATTATGAAAAACATGCATTTCATGGCTCGAAATAATGTCAAGAAACCCGAAAACCATGAAAAATGGGGAAAAACAAGGGTTTTGGGCGTATAAATGGGGAAAACCGTCGATACACATCAACTAATCTTTCAATTTTGGTGCAAATGAACTAAGGGCCACAGCCCACAAACTGGTTTCAATTTTCAGCAATTTAAAAAATACAAGAAAATGAAGAAAATGGGGGAAAATGATAAAAAACACCATGGAAAATAGGGGAAAAATACATTTGGGGCTACGAAAAATATAGAAAAATAGGATTTATGTTTGTTGATGTATAGCAAGGCTGGGGCATGAAGTTGTGCTTCAGTTCAGCCTTGTTTATTTGTTTTAGTGCGTGTTTCCTTCCTTTCTCCACATAAAATGACAAGGAAACCCTAAAAGAAATGAATATAATGATGCACTATCAACGGGGAAGGGTAGAGTTGTGGAAAAAATGGTTAAATGCCACTGAGCATGAGGAATAATTTGCTGATTTTATATGCATTGCATCTAGGACGGAATAATAATGATAAGAATTAAAACCTAGTAGCACGAAGATCACTTCGGTGCTAGGTGTTGTAGCGAAGCACAAAGCGGTTAGAAAGAAAAGCATGAAAGAGATGTTTTACACTTACACGCTGCTGGTTTTTTTCAAATGTTTGAGCACTAGGCATCCACCTCTTTGCATGATCATTTAGAGGAAATTAAAAGTATCAGAGTTAGCTCCTGGACATGCATAGCAATTGTCTTCAGTAGGCCTGTGACCCACCGTTGAGAGCGTGAGGTTCCTATGCTGTAGGCTAGTCGTGGGATCATAAAGGGGAAGTCAAGTGAGGGAATGGTACATTCCTGGATACGTTTATTTGGTACCTTGAGCGACGTTTGTGCGAAATGTTTAAATGTTGAGCGACGCATCGAGGGGCCAATCCCCAAGGTGTAGGAGAGTCGCAAAGGGTTGACGGCATTCAGCCGTAGGAGGAACCCAATGTGTATGTGATTCGAGCCTTTTGGCTATGTGGAAGGGACTCCCTCTGAGGAGCAATATTGGGTTAGGATCTGTGGGACTACAACGTACTACAAACGCAATGTTTAGGAAGGCAGAGATTTTGATAGACGCTCCTGGCCGCGAGGCCGAGGGGTTGTCTTGGGCATAGTGACGAGGTCCGGCTAGTGCATGAGCCAGTGCCGGCCCGTTTTTAGGTCCATCATTGACACAAACTATCATGGACTAGATAGCCCTCTTTCTATCCTTGCTTCAGATCCCTGCATAGGCAAACCCATCACTACAACAGAAACAAGGCATAGACGCGCATGTTAGACGCGCAAAGTCGGGCGCGTCCTATCAGAGCGTCTATAAATGCGTGTAAATGTGCGTGTAAATAGACGTGAATTTTGTGTCTATATATCCGCGCAAATAGACACTAATATAGATGCGCTATCAGACCCACAATTATTTAACCACCTAAAATTAGCAATTCACATAATTGAAAAACCAAAATTAATAATTATTTAACCACCTCAAATTGATTCTTGAGCATGCACATGTGCGCATGATAAAAACCATATAGTTAAGAATACACATTGAATCATTGAATTAAAAAAATAGAGTTAATAATTACTTTTTCATTGCTCTCTAATGAATGGCAGTTCCTCCAGTTGACAAGCCTGATATAAGTAATTAGCGGCAAGCGACAGAAACCTTACAATTAGTAGCAAGCATTGCAATATGTATCTCGTAATTTCTCTATCTACTTGAAGATGATAAAAGATACTTCCTTTTTATTATGGAAAACTCAATGCTTGCTTTAAAATTGACTATTGATTCTTGAATATGCACGTGTGCGCATGATAAAAAGCATAGAATTAGGAATACACATATATTGAATCAATAAGCAAATTAAGTATGTTACAGTAAATGATCCATCTCATCTTCAATGAGATCAGCCCTTGCTAAACTATTTACTTCTAGGTCTATGTTACCAAGAGGTAACGAAACAAATAAGTCTATCCCACTATCAGATGTGTTGCTATATTGCTCAATAACTTCATCAATATCATCGACAATCACATTATTATCTTCTTCTGCATTTCTTTGAACATCATCGCAAGGTTCATCTTGTACTATATCACGCATATCATCCATTATGGTGTCATCATGCACATCATCATTATTTGTTGGATTGTCATCTGCTATCTCCATGTCGGTAATATTACCATATATTGGTTTTGAAGGATTAGATATAGGGATGACATACCACCATCGGTTATTGTTTACCATTGGATGATACACAACCTGTATTTGAAAAACAAAAGCAAAAAACTTAAGTACTTATTATATTGTGTATATGTATCACATGTATACATATAAAAAAATTAGCCTTTGCATATATACCTGCTCGCATTGTTGAGGTAGTGCTAATGTGTCATTCTTGTTTTGGTGAAATTTTGTAGAGTCAATGATTACAAAACCACTTAGATGACATCTGATTGTGCAATGCTCACCATTTGTTACCACTTCTTTAAACC
This sequence comes from Lygodium microphyllum, assembly GCF_053477565.2. Taxonomy (NCBI): domain Eukaryota; kingdom Viridiplantae; phylum Streptophyta; class Polypodiopsida; order Schizaeales; family Lygodiaceae; genus Lygodium; species Lygodium microphyllum. The sequence continues at coordinate 147,644,083 of NC_141147.1, read as the reverse complement.
ACTTCACATCCAATACATATATAAAGAATCGTCGTCTGAAATCAAGCTTCAGAATATCTTGGATCAAGCCACAATAACCTTCCATGGTACCATTGGCAGCCTCGAAGTGAGCAAGGACACCACAATCTTGGGTATTTCTCTTTTCATCTATACGTTGAGTTCGAAGATATTTACCCTCACACCAAAGTGCATTGAATAATGTGCACTAGTAGTAAAAGATAAAAGATCAAACATGTCAATTATTTATATAAAATAAGACTTATAGAAACAAATTAATTGATAGTATGTCTCACCTTTGATAAGCAACCTCGTGCGTATTCCCACTCTTCTTGAGATATATTAATTTCCTTCTCTTTTTCCATTCTCTCCATTTTCTCATTTAACCAATCTATGTCAATATGACGTGGGAGCGCATTTAGATGATCTAGAAATGAGACATTACCTCCATATCTAGTGCGGAATTCTTGTCTTTCGCTTTTTCTTCTTTCCCTTGCTTCATTATATAGTGTCACCCATTTGCTCATAACATCACTATTGAGCACATAAAAACTATTTAACTTACGAAGTTCTTCTTTTGTTAGCACTTTACTCATTCCTTTTCCTTGAGGTACTATAGAGGTCATCCTCAAGTCTTCATCATCTTTCCATAGTCGTGGTTGAGAGGGATCCACTTCAGCAAGATATTCAGAGATATAAACAAGGGATGATTGCACTAACCAACCCTCCGCCATGCTTCCCTCAGGTTGTGCTTTTTGCCTCACAAAATCTTTCAAGGTTTTCATGAAGCGCTCAAGAAAAAACATCCACCTTACATGAACTGCCCCACAAAGTGGGATCTCATCAATCAAATGTACGAGTAAACGTAATTGAGTAATCAAAATGGATCGAGAAAAAATTTCCTCCACCAAACAAACCACCTCAATAGATAATACTCGAGCATCTTGCAATGTGTTTGGATCAATTTCCTTCGAGCTCACGTATCTGTCAAGATGTATTTGAGAATTGTTTATTTTTATGTAGAAATTCAAAGATATATAATGAAAAAATACAATGTATATACACCTCACAAGCTCTCCCATCTTGTAAATTATATCACGTACATCTTTGGAGGCACAATGGGATATGCTAGTAGGAAGTACGAACTGAATGTAAACAATATTCATAGATGCAAATTGTCAGTAGAGGAAAAAGTCATCATACCCCAAAGTTTACACATAGTTACGCCACTAATTACTATATTCATGGTTAGATATACCCTTACTTGAATCATTTTGTGCCAATCGTAATATTCATAGATGGAAATTGTCAGTAGAGGAAAAAGTCATCATACCCCAAAGTTTACACATAGTTACGCCACTAATTACTATATTTATGGTTAGATATACCCTTACTTGAATCATTTTGTGCCAATCGTGGGATAGTTGCTCCACACCTCTTTTTTTTTTCTTTATAAAGGCTCCCTTGAGACATCTCATACATCCTGTGGGTGTTCAAAAGCTATATATTTGTTCCTTCACTATTTTTTCCTCGTTCTTTGACAATATCCAAGGTGTATGGGGTAGCTCAATCTTTCCTCTGGGTCCATGTTTTTTACCTTGTGCTTTCCAGGAATCAGAAGGGACAGCATCACATGTCCCTTTTTAATTGCCATGGATGGAGGAATATTATAGTTCACCAATACTACTGGCCATACACTGTATGATGTGCTTTTGATACCAAATGGATTGATTCCATCCATACCTAAACCAAATCTCAAATTTCTTGGCTCTTCTTGGAAAACAGGCCACAAATTATCTATATGTTGCCATGCGGGTGTGTCTGCAGGGATCCTCCATTTTCCATCACTTGAACGATGACTAGCATGCCATGACATGAGCTTTCCAATAGACTTACACTTGAACATAAGTTTTATACGTGGAACAATCGAAAAATGTCACAAAACCTTACGAGGCACATCCATTGACTTCATCTCCACTTCGTATCTTGATGCGCCACAAAAAGGACACTCTCGTGCGAACTCATAAATCCCACGAAATAAGACACAATCATTGACATATGCATGGATCTTGACATAATCGAGGCCTTCCAGAGATGTCAAGTAATGTCTTGCTTGCTCTCTCTTAGCTGGCAATTTGTTTCCTTTTGGAAGCATTTGTGATAATAACCTATATATATTTTAAAAGTGAGTTAAAAAACCACCAATATATATTTCTGTCTGATTTCAAAATAGAGAGGTTAACAATTAATATTATGATTCATATAGAAGCCAAACTGAATTGATACCTACTTCAATAACGCATCCAAACTGACATTACTCCATCCATAAATTGTTTGCAAGTTAAGTATGTCAAGGGACGCAGGAAGAACGGACTACGTACAACCTTCTCTGAACCGGTTGTGAAAATAGATGGTGTACCATGTTGTCCAAAATCTCATCCTCTACGACTTAATGGGGCATTTCATGAGGGCTACTATCATGGTCGTCAGTCTCTACTCTTCTTGAAGACTCTGCCTTCTCGCGTCGACATTTTGTAGCCTCTCGATGCGTGAGAGGGAGCATCTAAGGATGTGGCACCGCATCCTACTCAACCACAAAAGGGAGTTTCATGTACGTTGATATATAATTCCCGTAACATAAACTAGCAATCTTAGTGGTAAAAAAAACAATGAATACCAGTGATTTTTCTTGGTCCCATTGTCCATACAAGCTCAGGTGTGACATTGCAATTCGACGTGCTTGAAAAATACACCCTTGACAATGATCACACATGCATCTAATTTTTTGTCGTAGCCATGCATCTCGATTATGAAGACGCAATGTTTCATCCTCACTTGAGGATGTGCTCATTGACTCACCAGCTTGCACCGCACTAGGTGATGACAACGTCGACATGATTAAACCTAATTCATGACAACATCAAAATATTTGTCATTTATATGTTTACATAAGATCTTAATTTTAAATACACAAAAATCATCATTTTAAAACTTATCTTAACTTATCAAAACTTAAGAAGAATTCACTATCAAAACTTATCTTAAAAACAAAAAATCATGATAAATCCCAAATGCACGTCTGCCTACGCGTCTATTTTCGCATCTACAATCGCGTCTATATTCGTGTCTATACTCGCGTCTATTTGAACAACAGACGCACATATACATGCGAAAATAGATGCACACGTCAAAATTCAAACCATATTTAAATCATTTCTTTTCAAACTGCACCTTTCCTTTCCTGCATTTTTTGCAGTTCTGAAGCTTGAGTTTAGCCGACATGCAGTCTCTTCATGCCTCACCTCCTCATGACTCACATTTTCTTTCATTTCAAACACACAAGAAGGAAAAAAGGAAAGCCAAGGAGAGGAAGAAAGAGAGAACAAGAAGAAGTAGCAAGCAAGCAAACAAGCATCAAGGGAGGATAACTTACCAAGGAGAGGAAGAAGGAGAAGGAGAAGCACCACCACCCACCACACCAAACACCCAAGGTAAGTCTCTCTCTCTCTCTCTCTCTTTGTTTCTCTCTTCCTCTCTCTGCTTTGTCTGTGTATTGCTCATTTGTGATTCCATTATAATGTATTGTATTATGTAAATCGTCAATGGCTGTCATCGATCCAAAATCGACCGACCCAGCACGTCTGCTAGCGCGTCTACATCTCAGTGTAGACGCGGACATAGATGCGCAAAAATTGTCTCCTCTCAGTGCCTCTTACAGCGCGTGTGCTCTGCAATGCACACGCGATGATACACGCGCTACACAGAAGTTTGACATGTAGTCTACACGCGATTTTAGACGCACATTGACCTGGGATGCGCGTCTGGCAGTGCGTCTGTGCTGCAGGTTAGATGCGCAAATAGACGCACATTGACCTGGGATGCATGTCTGGCAGCGCGTCTGTGCTGCACGTTAGATGCGCAAGTAGACTTGATGGATAGAAGATGAACAACAATGTTATTTCAAAGGCTTAAAAACTGCAATGTTATGTCAAAGGCTTAAAAACTGCAATGTTATACTTTTATACACATTAAAAACTGCGAAGTCCTATTGTGTGACATCACCTAGAGCAGAATCTTGTTGCGTGGTATTGATTAACTCCTAAATAGAAGTCTAGTTAGATCTAAAAGTGACAAATTACGAAATGGTATACTTTTATACACATTTATACAAACATTACATTCTTTACATAAAGTGAGATTGAAACTTGTGTGTTCTACATGTGGATCTCGTGAATTAGAGCCCTCACCTAGGCATATAGGCCTCAATGTGCCCTCTAGTCTATGGATAGTCACCTCCACTCCTCATCCATGAGTTGCTTGTACTGCACAATATCCTCCTATGTTTTTTGTATGCAAATAAATTTGTCTTTTTCCTGTGTTTTTTTTGCAGATGTCATATCCTGGTTCATCTAGTAATGACCCAGATGTGGATCTCATGAATGATACATTGGCCTCCTTTGGCAGGGGGGTCAATGCATTTTTTGGAGGTTTTCCTAGTAGGGAATACTTCATGGGAGAGATGACCAGACACCTTGGCCATTCTCCCATATCAGACGAGGTGTTCAGTGTCATGTCTGGGATGCCTCTAGCATCTTTGCCTGGCACTACTTCCCAGACTCCACATGCAGGTACTCCACATACAGGTACTCCATATGCAGGTATTTTGATTTGTAGTTTTTTTTAATGTATATTTTTTTAAATTCTTTATATATTTTAGTCTAATATATTGTGATGTCTAATTGTTTGTATATCTCTAAATGTTTTACAAACTACCATCGTTGGTAGGACACCTACCCCTAGAGAGGTAGGTTACTATCGAGGCCATAACCGTGCAGCGACATGGCTTCACTTTTATGAGGAGGGTCTCATCACTGAGGACCAATACAACCAAGCCATGAGGATTCGAGAGCCAGAGGAGGTATGTTTTTCTTACTTTCCTATTAAAAGTATAACTAATTATAACTTTTTCTCCACCTTGTCTATGTAAGCAACCCTGATCTTTTGTGTGTGTAGGCGAATCCGGATGTGGAGCACAGCGAGGAGGGGGATAGCGACACTAGTAGCCATGGTGGTACTAGCGAGGATGTTTCCTCTTCAAATTCGTAGAGGAGCACCATACCTCCTCATGAGGCCTTCTTTTCTTGTATATGTATGATATCTCTTTGAGCCTACTGCTTGCGGCCACGCTTTAGGTCGCAAGCACTCAAAACTTTCCTTGTAAATGCTTTGATATATAATGAATACATGGACTTTCACTTTCAATTCTCGTGCCCGTAAGATACATTGTCTTTTTCCCAAATACACAATCTGATGTATGGAAGGGGAAAAAAAAAACCAGATTTTTTTTTTCCAGTTATATTTTGCGCGTCTATTAGCGCGTCTAAATTGCAGGTAATTTGCGTTTATTCGCGCGTCTATAATGCAAACTACACGTGCTTATACACGCGCTGCATTATTCAAATTAAAAAAGAAAATTAAATTTTTTTTAAAAAAAATGACATTTTTTTGTTTTCTGTTCGTGTCTATTAGTACTTGTAAAAGCGCTGTCGTATTGCTGCGCATTCGAGGTGTGAAAACCACCCAAAAGTCGTGTGTGTGATTTGATACTTTGTACATACTTAGTTGTTATGTTTGCTCTTTTATTTTATGCCGAAGACAGAGAAGAAAAATGAATTTTGGTAGATTGGTGACTCGAGATGCAATCTCATGGACCACTTTGATTGTGACCAAGGGTTCGTTTGAAAGCTTGTGGCAACATTGGAGCCATTGAGCAGGGGAACCTAGTATTTATTCAGCTGACACTGGATAGTGTTGTATCTAATTTGGCCATTGGCAATGCACTGGTTGACATGTATGTGAAATGTGGGAGGATGGAAGATGTACGAAATGTTTTAATCGACTGCCTAAATAAGATAATGTCTCTTGGGGCTCAATTATTGCAGGGTATGTTCAGCGTGGGCAAGGGATACTGGCTCTCAAACTCTTTGAGAAAATACAATAACATGGCATGAAACCAGACGAGTTCATGTTCTTTACAGCTTTGAAAGCATGTGGAACCACAAGCAATGAAGAATGGGGCGGCCGAATATGTGTGAAATATCACTAATTAGTCGGCTATTTTCAGGAAAAAGCTAATTTGAGGACCGCTTTTGGAGAGAAATTGGGAAAGGGAGGCGTAGAAAACGTGGAAGGAGGAGATTAATAAGGGATTTTTCAAAGACTAAAGAGGGGAATTGTCAAAAGCTAAAGAGGGAGGGAAAAGCAAGTGTATGGGATAAGAAAAAAGAGGTCGAGGCTAATCGGGGACAGGGGAGTATTAAGCTGAATCGGAATTCTAGGGGGAAAACAGAGGATTGGAGGGGGAGCTACGAGGAGTGCAGAGAGAGGATTGGGAGGGGGAGCTACAAGGAGTGCAGAGAGAGGATTGGAGGGGGGAGCTACGAGGAGTGCAGAGAGAGGATTGGAGGGGAAGCTTTTGAGGGAGAAACTGGCATTCGGAACAGGATGAGACGGTACTCTGCGGCTGAATAGGACTCGTTTTTCTCTGCAACTTCAATGAGCAGTATTAATGGACTGGAAGGAGGAGGCGACTATGCAGAGGACGTCGATGCTAAAGACAATGTGAAGATGATGTCGTGCTAGGAAGACAAAGCAAAAGAACGGGCATTCTGGGGAGAACAGGGAAGTATTACACGAATCTGGGAGAAAGGAAGACAGACTGAAACGCCTTACGAAGCACACTGTCAATCTGAGATTAATGGGGAAGAAAAGTTGCCCACGGGGGTGTGCTCCTGATTGTCTTTGAGTCTCGGTCTGATGCTTTAGTCCAGATAGCAGCGATGGAAGAGCCAATTGGAAGGGTGTTAAAGCGACTTGCAGGGCCAGCTGAAGGAGTTGAAGGCAGAGCTTGCTCTGCTGAGGGTCGCCAAAGTCACCGGTGGTGCTCCTAACAAGCTATCCAAAATCAAAGTAGTTAGGCTTTCTATTGCCCAGGTTCTTACAGTCTTGTCCCAGAACCAGAAAGCTGCACTTCGTGTTGCTTACAAAAAGGCAAAGCGATTGCCTCTTGATCTACGCCCCAAGAAGACTAGGGCTATTCGGCGCAGGCTTACCAAGCATCAAGCAAAGAAAGCCTTGGAAAACAATTCGGAATAACAGAATTTGTCAATCCAAAGGACCACGAAAAACCTATTCAGGAGGTTATTGTCAACTTGATTGATGGAGGAATTGACTACAACTTTGAGTGCGTGGGGAATGTCAAACTGATGCACTCTGCTCTTGAATGCTGTCATAAGGGATGGGGGACTTCTGTAATAGTAGGCGTGGCAGCTGCAGGCCAGGAGATATGCACCCGTTTTTTTAAACTTGTGACTGGGCGAGTTTGGAAAGGAACAGCATTTGGTGGCTTCAAAAGCTGCTCACAAGTGCCAGTTTTGATTGAGAAGTATTTAAACAAGGAGATAATGGTTGATGAGTACATTACACACAATATGCTACTTGCTCAAATCAATGATGCTTTTGAACTAATGCATACTAGACAGGTTTAGGTGCTTTTTGGAACACTGCAAAGGTGGAGCCTGGATCAATTGTTGCAATATTCGGTCTAGGAACAGTTGGCCTTGTGGTTGCAGAAGGTGCCAAAGCAGCTGGGACATGGATTGTGACCTTTAACGGCTGAAAGAACTGAAAAGCAATAGATGATAATCTAGGAACCGTAAGCCATCTCAATATCAGTAAATAGTCATCATGATGGAACTTGAATCGGAAAATTATCCATGATCTTCCACTTTCTTATTCATCAATGAAGACCATACTTTTGGAAATTTTCTTTGAAAAGTATATATGATCTATGCATTCGAGAGGTTGCTCAGATTTCTTCATCTTGAATCTTGAAACTCTTATTGACAGAAATAAAACAGAGTCCTGACATTATTTTCTCATCTTGTTTATTCATCTGTTCGATCTTTTATCCTGAAATTTATCAAGGTCTTCTGAAGACGCGACTTTGCTTTCACAAACCCTTCGACAGCGCGTCTAAAAGCGTGTCTATATGCGCGTGTATATGTGCGTCTATTGCGCGTCTATTTGTGCGTGTAAATTCGTCGATACATGCGATTATAGACGTGGAATGATAGATGCATAAATAGACGCACATATAGACGCACCTGTAAGTTTTTCTTTGTATTAAAAATCGCGTCTAAATGTGCGTGTATGAGGCTTTTTTGTTGTAGCGCATAGTCCAAAACCTTAGTCTCCATCCAAGACTCGGCAATGAATGGCTGCCCCAAAATAATAGGATAGGAATAAGAGTTCTACACAAAGAAATGATAAGTCTCATCCACATCTCCAAAAGAAATCTTCAAGTTCGGACAAGCAACATACAAATCTCCTGCCATGTTGTTGGCCGCACAAATGCGCCAACCATGATCCACATCAATTGGCCATCTACCAATATCATACAATCCACGCACTATGATATTAATCTCGGATCCCTGATCCAAAACAATAACACAAGGAGTCTCCGTCTCAACGAGCACGACTATCATCTCTGTAGTCGCACGAGCCCAGTGACTACAATAAAAATGGCTACAAGACACCAATCTAGATGCGTCATCACTCTCCGCACATTGTTCGGCTAAAGTAAAGGCTAAAGAGTCTTCTCGAACTGCATACATAAAGCTCCATCTATAGACTCCTCAGTAATCTCCTCATCAGAGTCAATCTCCTCAATCTACAAGCCATAGATAATAGCCTCAGCAACAACTACTTAATCCTCTTTTGGCAATTCCCAAGACTTCTCCAAGAGTGAATTAAATTTTGTAGTTCAAAATCCAAACCTCAAGCACCTTCTTCATATCCATAGTTGTCTCAATGTCAAAAAGCAACTTGAATCCAGGTTGCTTTTTCCGCTTCAGATCCTTTATCTTTAGCGCTTTTTGATATTCTTGTACTTTTAGTTTCTGAACATCAGTCATACTTTGTTTTGGTCCTAAAGAAGAAGGCTAAGAAACTCGATCACTCCTCTTAATCACCCTCTTCAAACCTTCAGGTTGATCATCATATCTTTTTCGCTTCTCATCAACAAGTGCTTCGAATCCCTGAGATTTTGCCATATACGCATAGATAAAAAGACATTAACTCGATCATCCCATCTAGTCCCTTTCCTGATCTCATCACCTATGGAGTTGAAAATTCGAATGTTAAAGCTTTTCCCTTTTCCTCCGCATGCAATTCATAGGACCATAAAGGAGATTTATCCTTCGGCAAACTGCTCTAACAGAAGGCCATAGGCAGCAGCTTGTCTTGCAACCTCTCACATCACATAAAAAGAGCACAAAAGAGACTCTTTTGATAATTTCTTCATAATACCCTTACCAAAATTGGGTTTGATCGGTTGATCTCTATCCCCGAAACATATCATATTTTCTTTACAGACTACCAACTTCAGCCTTCTTGTTTGTTCAAAATCTTGATAGTCCTTCTGCTCATGATATAAACTATCACACCACATGCAATGACACGTACGATCACTACTGGAAGAATTTGCAAGAGTAGAAGAAGTTGGGGCTGCAACAGGAGCTGGACTAAGTGGTTGTTGCTCCACTCTAGTTATCTTGATTTATAGGTCTTTTAAGCTCTTTGATATCTCCTCCATCATATCTTCGACAGTTTGTTTTGTAGTTGGTCTAACAACCGCAGTAGGAATAGGGATAGGCATATACACAGGTTGAGAAATAGGAGAAGTAGGGGATGGTGCAACAGGAGAAGTAGGAGAAGTCATAGTAGGAGAAGACATTGCTAGTGGTGATTGCATTCTGTTCTGCAAGCGAGCCATCCATCTCCGGCTCTTTGTCAGTATAAAAACCACATTGACAGCGTCCTGCCAATCCATCGTCAATCCCATAGGCTCCATACACTCCTCTGGCAGCTCTTCCAACTCATCGTGAAGTACAAGATCAGGTACCTATAATAATAACTCCACTTTCTCTAAGTTTAGAGATTTTTGCTCTAGTGCATCCAACTTGTTGTATCGCTCTTCAAACTCCCACAACAATTCAGAAGCAAAAGTCCTTTGTTGGGTTGATAAACTCACTCTCTGAATGTCTTTTGTGTAGCAATATCATAATCCTCTAGGAAATATTCATCTTTGAGCATTTTTTCAAAAGCATCCCAGCTAAAGTCATGTATAAACAAATTTGTCACTAACCTGCAAAATAGGTGTCACAAGTCGTAAGAAATAGTTGCTCTAGTTGGTTGGAACTTCAAAAAAGTGCATCTCGTTTTCAAAGGCTTTAATATAGACTGAAACATTCCAGCCATCAAATAATTTTCACTCACTAAGCATAGTCTCAATCCCCTTGGTGGTCACACCATGTGTATACTCCTGTTCTTGATGCAACAGTCATCATTGATCCAACTACTGTTGATGCCACTACTACTGCTACTACATAGATAATTGCATTTTTTGATTTTGCATCATAATGACTGAAGAAAGACTTTGTAACAAAGTCTTCATCTCATTGGTCACTCGAAAAGAAAAAAGCAGTCGATGTTGAAGGTGGATCTCCCATCTCAATGATCAGAAGCCATGCTTTCACATCGAGTTTACCAGATGTCACATGGAATATGCGTGAGACTTCGTTAAAGTCGCTCGTCGCATAGGGACGCTTTGCAAGATGGGAGCAAAGGATAATGAAGAGTACTCAAGTCAAGGCAAATACATGGAGTAAGAAGAATGATTAGGTTTCACATTCAATCAAACACATATGTGGGCAAGGTAAGGCGAAGTGGGGATACAAGGATTACAATCTTCACTATACATCATTTCAGCTTAGATGAGCATGTTCATGTTTAGGTATGAAGAGTTAGCCTTTCATAACACAAGATCTAATACACAGAATTCTTAAATTGAAGCCCTCAAAGGATAGTAGTATAGGCTCAATGTATCTATTATCAAGAGATCTTCAAAGCTTGCCACACACAAGAGAGAGTAATATTTCATGGATATGCATGAAAAGAGAGGCCAATTGAATGTGTATTTGGCAATGTTGATATGGTACTTCTTTCATCTCAATGATTGTTAGAGGTTCTAGAAGTGTGTGTAAAGAAAGGGAGTATTAAAGTCACCAAAAGTTGAGAAAGGGGAAGTGGAGTAAAGAAGGAAGGAACTTAGATTTCACCAATAAGGGGTAAGATGAGGTAACTTTGTCTTTATCCCTTGCGATTCAACTTGGATAGAATATTCAATCCTTGCGGCTTAGAAGTGGCTTAAGAGACGAGCCTATGCGGATACCCAGAGTTGGAGCTAAGCATCAGGTCGCATTGAATCATGCTCCCTGTGAATAACAGCATGCTACATTTCCATAATCACACAGATTGTTTTTATGCAATTCCCTGCAACATATTCGGCGCGTTCTCTTCAAATGCCATCGTCCTGTAGTCGGCAGTTCAGAAAGGTAATCTAGCAATGCATGGCTATGTCGTAATCACGTCTGAGCGACCTGGTTCTTCTCGGCTTCTCCAATGAGGAGCTCCGTGTCAGTGAAGACCACATACAAAGGGGTACTGCGGTTGCCTTGGCCGTTGGCGATAATCTCTTGCTAAAAGGAATACCCCAACTGCTCCCAAGCTGTAGAATCCACCCACAATAAGTCCTCTCCATCGCATTAACAGTTCTTCAGAAAGTCGATGTCTTTGGCATTAATCGGGAAGCATTGACGGCAGCACATGATGTTGTACTTCCAAACTAGGCCATGGCCGTTCCTGCACACACGTCATGCACGAGATCCTGCTCCATACTTCTTTCGATGAGAGTTCCACACGGCCGAATGCTCATCTTTCTGGCCCAATCACTGCAGCAAGACATATTTCACCGAGACACAGGCGATAACGCACTGCACGAACTCTCAGAATTGCTAATGCTGTTCATGTGCAATGATCTCCGGGATGGCATTCGGTGCATGCTTGGTGGCTTAAGCTCTACTTAGGGCACCATATCTTCAAGCTCTATGACCATAACTATCATCTTCCCAACAGGTCATCGTAGGCGAGGGAGGAACTCAGAAAAAAGAAAGTGCCTTTTTTTCAAAGCATCGATCTTCCTTTTCCATCTTTGTCATCCTCGCCAAAAGCACGTATTCCAAAACACCTTTTTTCCATAGTAGTCTTTTAAGGCTAATAGTAGCCTTCACTCGCTAGCTTTTAATCAAGGGGAGGGAATTCCTTCGTAGCAATACTCTTCTCCACTTCAACACCTGCTCAATTGTGATCAAAGTGATTTGCTTCACAACCTCAAAAAACTATGCAAATAAATCACTTACTTATGGACATGCGGTTCAAACCTATCCCATGTTCAGCATATGCTATGCTTAATGCATTCCACAAACTTTTAATTTTTATATGAATCCTATCGAAATCTTACCGTGCTAGAAGCAAGCAATCTGCATTTACCATACATGTCCACAAGTATATTGCCAACCAAAGTAGTTATTTCTAGTTCTTATGCCACAACTTCGTGTATTCCTTGGCCCCTTTCTAGGTCTTTGAACCTAGCACAACCATGCCCACCTTCAGAGTAACTCATTATGATCACATTTCAAGAGACATAATTTCGAACCTGAATGTTATCAAACACATGACATGCTTCAAAAGGTAAATCACACTTTCCATACATACTCACAAGGGTGCTACAAATGAGACATATACACGGGTTATTTATATTTGAGTACTACTCAAATAGCGCATACAAAAAAATTAGGATCAAACCAAGCAATCAAATTTTCAAACCGACAATTCAAACCGCATAGCAAACAAAAAGACACACACAATGGAAAACAAATTCCTAATGACACTAACTAATGAGTTCAAATTCCTGGTGAAAAACCCCACCCTCAGGTTTGCAGTGGTGACGCACAACATCACGATATGATTATATCGTTGTCTTAAAAATGCAACCTTAATTTTATAAGTGAATGGAATAGTTTTAAGTTGTAGTTTTTGGATTACCTATTTTGAAACAAAGTTCAACCGTACTTTAATCGTCATCATGCAAAACAGTTATTTCATTATTATGGATTTTACATCTCATTTTCAATAAAGCGTGGATAGAAATTTTACCAATAGGTTCGTCAATGTTGTTAGATTTTTCTCCCATAAGCATGGCTTCATCAAAATTAGGCATTGCTTGAAGGTCTTCAATTGCTTCATCAGCTCCAAAATAATTTAAATTTGCATTAGTTTTTTTTCAATCACAAGTGTTTTCCATAGGACAACAACTCGCAACATAGCTTAAGCAATTATATTTATAGAAAATTACATTCTTGGAATTTGTATTTGAGATACTTGGATTAATATATTTAGGTTGAGATGGCTTAGGTAGAGTAGTAGGTAGATAAGAAATCTTGGGATTAGAATTTGAAGTAGACTGGCTTACATTATTATAAAAAATTTACATCCAAGGTCAGGAATTAGGACAATTCTTTCCAAATTGAAAGTTGGAAGTAAGGAAAGAATTAAAACGAGAATTGTTGTTACCCATATTATTTCCCATGGAAGCTAGAAGTTGTCAGCGACCTTTAGTTTGTTTCTTTTTGGCGTCATGTGCCAAAGAGATAGACTCATCAACTTGGAAAAATAAAAGAAGGCCGGATATATACTTCCTTTTAAAAGTCGATTCATGTAACGTGTCCACTGGAACCCTCTAGGACACGTCTTAGCAGTCCATCGGAAAGGTTGTCTAGAAAACTCCACCCGGCACTCCCATGGAATGTTGCGGGTTTTGTCATCTAGGACTTTCCGCATCTGCCACGTAACGGAGGCGTCCTGGCCGTTCCCACTAGGATCGACTGGAATTGTTTGGTCATTTTACTAACAGCGACTAGCGTCAGACCTGATCGAACTACTTTACGCAGAACGCCTGGTCTGAAGCGGATTCATGCTGCACTTGGTTCAAGGAGAATGGGAAACAAGAGGGATGCAAGGCTCGACCTCTCTGCCAAAAGGCATAGTCCCATTCCGTTCCCCTAAAACAGCCTGAATCGGGTAATCGGTACTTCCAAGTCATTGTTCTCCTTGCTTGTTTTGGTGATGACGATCATCCTTCTGTTCGTCGAAGACCTTGAGAAAAGTTCTCGGCTAACCGGGACCACCCATCCGTAGGACGGACCCATGGTCCATCCTCCGCACTTTCCTCGGTTTGTTTTAGTTATGTAATTACCTACCACATTAGTTTGACATATACAAACAGCTTCCTTGATTAACCCTGTTAAGCACTGGTTCCTTCACGTAATCTTATCACAGGACATAAAGAAAACAATGCCAAACAACTCCTTTATTATCATTATATCCTTTTATCTTTGAAATACAAGGAGTTCCCGCCCGTAGGCGCATTCATAATCCGCCCGAAGGCTATCCAGTAATCCTTCCTGTGATTACTATCCCAAGTTTCCGCCCGTAGACTAGTATGCGGGCCTCGAGATCCAATCCCGAGTCACGTTAGTCTCTTGTGCAGGGCCGGGAAGGCGAGGGATTTACGGCCAGAGCCCCCTCTGGCACCCAAGCGTCCTCCTGCTCCAAGCAGAACTCAACGGAGAGACCTCTCACGGCGGGTTCGGTCCACGTTCCCGGCGCGGTTCACAACCCCCTTGGTTAGGGTCAGGCAGGCAGTCGGGGGTAACTGAAGCTGCCTCTCAGGCACCAACCTGAAGCTTTAGATATATTTTCATCCTTTAGTTCATTGAGCAAACAATGCTAACAGTCCTTTCTAAACTGTTACAAGCACAATCAATTTCAGTGGTCTTTTAGCTGGCAAACTGTTAAGGAATGACTCCTTTCCTCCGAATGCAATCCGCATTCGTTCCGGAATCAATTGCAACTTGGCAAGATTCCTATCATTCTTGGGTTAGGGTCATACCCTACCCATACTTTAGTGTTTAGTTGTAGTAGGTTCCAGCGACCATGTCGCTTTGGTTTATAGTCTGGTCATTTGCTTCAAGGCAAGTACTTAACTTTCCTTTTCCTTGGCAATTTATTCCAAAAGTGAGTAACAGGATGATTAGACATCCTCTTGTAAGTTAAATTCTTTCAATAACTTGCCAACCTCGTTTTCAAGAGATGACAAAAACTCTCTTGTGGACAAATTCCAAGACTATACAATGTTGCGGCTTTGTGCACAATTATTGCATCTATTCCACGGAATCCTTCTATCCATTACTAAGCGTTTCTCGATCTCGGAGTTTACCTCCATCGGGTAACAGGGTTTTATTGGGTATCCTTCGAATCATCCCTAATTATGTTGGTCCATGGTTCTAGAAATATGCAACTCCGTCGGAGTTTCGTCATGATCCTTAGGATAAAACCTTAGATCATTTCAAGCATGAACATCTAATTGTTTCGCCAATTTGTGAACGTGTGTAGGATCTTTAGATTCAGGGTTTCCATCTAAAGCTAGGTCAAATTGCACTAATCCCTAGTTAACACTTAGGATTCCTATCATATCGACGCAGTCATGTCTATACGAATCCTTGTGGTTTAGATTACTTAGTCAATTTAATTACGCTTGTCCCGTGACAAGGATAATCCTTCTAAGGGTAATAAACTAAATCTAACGGGATCAATAGTTACAATTCCACCACTACGCGTAAGCATGCGATTAATTTCCTCTACGTGTCACATGGTTCATGATAACTTATTTTTCCTTGGTGCACGATAATCTGGCTGTTAACTTTTCCTAAGACCTACTAAGTCTTTCATCCATAGTCGTACCTACAACCTTGTTGTTTACCCTTTGGCATCTTATGCTTTGACTCCTAATTGCGGCTCTTAATGAATGACATTTTTCACATGACGACTACGCAATTTATAACATTCTCCTAGCTACGAAGTAGTCGATTAACTCTTGCAAAACTAGTGTTAATTTATTCCATCTTACAAGCTACTTGCAAGTCCATACGTACACTTTAGTACTCTATTAATTCTTTTCGAATGATACCTTATGATGCTAACCTTTTTCTATGAAATCATTACGAGAAGTATGTTACCTAATGTGCAGCATACGTTTATTTCTACCATGTCTAGGACGAAGATAATGCACTTATAAATTCCATTTCTTTGCCTAAGTCTCATTACCTTTACTTTGATGATGTACCAAAAGCTACATGCAACTAGCCTTCTAAAGTGGATAACTCGTCCAAATTTATGACATAATTCAATCTTACTTAATGTTTCAAGAAATGCCTTATCACATGTATTTCTTTCCAATTTCCATATGCTTTAAATTTAAGCATAAAATGAAATTTCCTTTTTTAAGCGCGCCTAATCATTTCCTTATACGGAATTAACACGGAAGAACCTGGACTTGTGGAGTCGGGGAGATGTCCACTTGTATATTCGGAGATGAGCCTCCCGCGGTCGCCTCTTGGGATCTTTTCGGGGCCATCGTACACGTAGGCTTGGTTTCTGAATTCGCTTTCGTCGCCTACGGATTGTTTTGCCTTGACGAGCAACCCTCCGGCCTTTGCCTCTCCTCGTAGGCGGAAGATTCTGTAACGGTAGGTCGCTTGCGGTGAAGAGCCTTTAAAAGACTTATTACGGGATCTTTTCCGACGGTCTAGTGGGATCCTTATGGCCCTCTTCGATTCCCGGGAAAGGGGTGTTAATGGCCTATTCGGAGTTGTGGTGGGAAGGGTATTTCGGGACGGTGGTGGGAAAGAGCCTTTGGAAAAGGGTGGGAAAGTGTCGTGGGAAAGGGGGTTAATGAGGCCCCCTTTGGAAGCTTCTAAAGAAGCTTCTTTAAAGAAGCTTTTGCTTCTTCAGCTCCGCGTGGGCAGGGGGGGTCGTGACAACGTGGCGGCGGCCTGATCTGGTCGGCGGACAGGGCGGCAGCAACTGGCGGCTGGCTGGCGACGGCAGCTACAGCAGCTGGTGGCGGCATCTGGACTGGCGGCGGTGCTGGCGGCGACGAGCACGGTGGCGGGCCTTCACGGCTTCTCCCTCTCCTCCCCCTTCTCCACAGTCACAGCCTCTCCTTCACACAGTCTTCCCTCTCCCTCCTAAGCACACCCCCTTGATGGGGGGTGTTTTTATAGGCCATGGGGGTGGGGAAGGGGGTCTCCACCCACGTGGAGAACTTCCCCATGCAACCCTCACTTTGCCATCCTCCCCCCCCACACTCCCTTTCCTCCAGCCATGCATCGGCTGGGGGAAGGGATAAATATAAAAAAAATTGCATTAATTTAATTAAATTGCCCCTCCCAAGAGGGTGTTTTTGCGGTTCTTGCGGTTTTTGAACTCCGGGTTTTGATTTACCATTGTAGAGGACCCTATTTCACGCGCGCGGGTCACATATTATACTGCCAATAATTTAAATGCAAGAGATACCCTTTGTGCAGGGTTTACACGACGTGCGCAAGGTTAATATTTACGGTACGATCACGCGGAAATATTACAATTCAACTACAGGCTTGACCGTTTGAAGTTACAGCAAAGTATTCTAGAATCTTTTGGTGTACTAAGAAATGGTATGTTGCTCTTGCTGCATAAAGACATGCCATTGTTGTTGCATGCGAAGCTCAATTGGATATGAATAAATTTAGTAAGAACCTTCTTACGAAATGCTTCCCACATAAGAGGACGATTTGTGCTCTTGTGTGTGATATCCCACCATAAAGAAGCTTTGTGATAAAATAATATAGAGCACACTTGATGTTATAATTTTTAGCACAACTTTTATTATCAAAATATAAGTCAAAATGACTTAATCAAGAGAGAACCTTACGACCATCTTTAATACCATCGTAAATATTAAATTTAAAGGTACATTTGCTTATCTTCGCCTCTTTACGGTTGGATTGTGCTTCAAGAATGGCATTCATGCTACAGACCATAGTGTCATTGATAGAGGAAATTCGGAAGGACAGATGCTTGAGAGATTGCAACTTTTGCTCCAGTTGGGCTCGATATTGACACTCTTCTTCTAGTTGCAAGGTCAATAAATCCATGCATTGCTCCATGGTTGATTCAGGAAGTGGCGATGTGGAATCTGAATTGGTAGTACTAGATGGTCCTTCATGAGACATGATGATTGTAGATGGCTTGATGAAGATATTTGAATAATAGAGGCACCGTAAAGTTAAAAGATGCTTCGTCCACGATAATAACATTTTGGCGTATAAGCACCAAAATAAAGAGCAACTTCCTAATGGCAAAATGATAAGATAGAATAAGCAAGAAAGATTGGAATTTATTATGGTACTTCGATGAAGTTTCACAGGTGACTTGGATTAGAAGAATCTTAAATTGATTAAGTAGGAAGAGATTAATCAAGGCTTCAAGCCTTAGTTTAAAAGAAACTTGGGTTTTTAGGATAAAAATATGACATCTCTAATCACGACGACCTAAAAAAAGGCACCCCTATCCCCATGAATTGCAAAAATAAGCTTTAAGCATTTTAAAGCTTAAGCAAGGATTAATAGCAAAGCTCAATTAAGCTCTTACTCACCTTTCTTTGACAGAATAATGGCGCCACGATAGGGGAGTTTATGTTTTTAATCTTGCATTGAATTGCAAAATTTCGAAGTAGATATAGAGAGGTTTGGGATTTTGAGGCCCTTGGAATCTAGCTACGTAGTCGATTTGAGCTAAGATGGACTGTAGAGCTAGATTGCTCCAAAGAGCTCTCCTTCACACAAGATGATAGGCGATTGGAAGCCCTAGATGTAAGCTGAGCTCTAATATTACTGTTGCATAGATCAGATACAAAACTTACACGTAGCAAAAAAAAGAAGCTCTTCTTATTGTCTTTTCTTATTAAATTTGAAAGCACTACTCACACTACAACAAAAAGGCCTCATAGACGCACTTTTAGACGCGACTTTTGAATATAGAGAAAATCTTATAGGTGCGTCTATCCACCCGTTTATTTGCGCGTCTACCATTTCGCATCTATAATCGCATGTATCAACGAATTTACACGCAAAAATAGACGCGTAATAGACGCACATATACACGCGCATATAGAGACGCTGGTAGACGCGCTTTTACAAGCACTGGTAGACGCGAATGGAAAACAAAAAATTGCCTTTTTTTAAAAAGATATTTAATTTCTTCTTTAAATTTGAATTATGAAGCGCCTGTATAATTGTGTGTAATCTGCATTGTAGACGCGCATATAAAAGCGGATTTTCTGCAATTTAGACGCGCGGATAGACGCGCAAAATGGAACTGGAAAAAAAAAACAAGAGAGCATGTCTAGTTTTTTTTTTCCTCCTCCCATACATCAGATTGTGCATTTGGGAAAAAGACAATGTATCTTACGGGCACGAGAATTGAAAATAAAAGTCCATGTATTCATTATAGATCAAAAGCATTTACATGGGAAGTTTAAGTGCTTGCGACCTAAAGCGTGGCCGCAAGCAGTAGGCTCAAAGATGGATCATACATATACAAGAAAACAAGGCCTCATGAGGAGGTATGGTGCTCCTCTACGAATCTGAAGAAGAAACATATTCGCTAGTACCACCATGGCTACTAGCATCACTATCGCCCTCCTCGCTATGCTCCACATCCGGGTTCGCCTACACACACAAAAGATCAAGGTTGCTTATATAGACATGGTGGAGAAAAAGTTATAATTAGCTATACTTTTAATAGGAAAGTAAGAAAAACATACCTCCTCTGGCTGTCGAATCCTCATGGCCCGGTTGTATTGGTCCTGAGTGATAAGACCCTCCTCATAGAAGTGAAGCCATGTGGCTGTGCGGTTATGGCCTCGATGGTAACCTACCTCTCTAGGAGTAGGTATCCTACCAACAATAGTAGTCTATAAAACAATTATGATATATACAAACAATTATGAGTCACAATATATTGGAATAAATTATATAAAAAATTGAAAGAAATATAAATTTAAAAAAACTAGAAATCAAAATATACTTACAAACTCTGCCTCCCATGACTCTCTGCAGCCTGATCTGTAATGCGAGGATCCCATGGTTTCCAATTGGATCTGTCACGCCTCTACATGCTGGCGACTCTTCACTTTCTCTGTTGCTTTCTTCTTGGCTTTCTTCCACTCTATGCGGTGGCACATAGGTGGTTGGCTATAGGCTCCACGCCCCTCCTCCTGCCTCCGCAGTGAGTCCTTGGCCCGTGTCATGAGGTGGGATCTTTTGTTGTGAAGCATATCCCTCACTTTTGTGCGTCCCCACTCATTCGAGAATCGCTGACCCTCAGGATTTGGATACCTCCTATGGACTGCCCTCAACACCTCCTGCCATAAGCCGCTTTTCTGATTTTTGAAGGCAATGAAACAATATTTATACATCGCATGCACAACGCTCCTCATGTACACGACTATATCCCTTCCTTCATCATCATAAAAGATGCCACCAGCATCTGTAACTCTATAGTACTGGCGTACAACCTCCTCTACGTGATCTACTGGTGAGGGTGATGGCTCGCCACCTCCTAGGCAACCCCCACACAAGCCTCGTCCTCCCCCTCGACTCTCCCTCCTCCCTCTCTGTTGACTACCCTCTGCCTCGCTGGACGCATGAGGTTTTGCAGATGCACGTGCTTCTGCAGATGCTTGTGCTTCAGCCGATGCACGTACAGGTACTGCACGTGGAGTACCTGCATATGGAGTACCTGCATGTGGAGTTTGGGAAGTAGTGCCAGGCAAAGATGTCAAAGGAGTTCCAGACTTGACACTGAACACCTCGTCAACTGTGGGAGAGCGGCCAAGGTGTCTGATCATCTCTCCCATGAAGTCTTCCCTACTAGGAAAACCTCCAAAATATGCATTGATCCCCCTGCCAAATAAGGCCAATGTATCATTCATGCGATCCAAATCCGGGTCATTGCTAGATGAACTAGGATACGGCTTCTGCAAAAAAAAAACACAGGAAAAAGACAAATTTATTTGCATACAAAAAATCATATATTACACTACAACAAAAAGGCCTCATAGACGCACATTTAGACGCGATTTTTGAATATAGAGAAATTCTTACGGGCGCGTCTATCTGCCCGTCTATTTGCGCGTCTACCATTTCGCATCTATAATCGCATGTATCAACGAATTTACACACACACATAGACGCGCAATAGACGCACATATACACGCGCATATAGACACACTGGTAGACGCGCTTTTACAAGCACTGATAGATGCGAACGAAAAATAAAAAATGTCATTTAAAAAAAAAAGATATTTAATTTCTTTTTTAATTCGAATTATGAAGCGCGTGTAGTCTGCATTATAGATGCACGAATAAACGCGAATTATCTGCAATTTAGATGCGCTGATAGACGCGCAAAATAGAACTGGAAAAAAAAACCAGAGAGC
This sequence comes from Lygodium microphyllum, assembly GCF_053477565.2. Lineage (NCBI taxonomy): Eukaryota > Viridiplantae > Streptophyta > Polypodiopsida > Schizaeales > Lygodiaceae > Lygodium > Lygodium microphyllum. The sequence goes on along the minus strand of NC_141147.1, from coordinate 147,622,743 downwards.
ATGTCCCATACATCAGATTGTGTATTTGGGAAAAAGACAATGTATCTTACGAGCACGAGAATTGAAAATAAAAGTCCATATATTCATTATATATCAAAGCATTTACAAGGGAAGTTTAAGTGCTTGCGACCTAAAGCATGGCCGCAAGCAGTAGGCTCAAAGAGATATCATATATATACAAGAAAAAAAGGCCTCATGAGGAGGTATGGTGCTCCTCTATGAATCTGAAGAGGAAAAATCCTCGCTAGTACCACCATGGCTACTAGCGTCGCTATCCCCCTCCTCGCTATGCTCCACATCCGGGTTCGCCTACACACACAAAAGATCAGGGTTACTTACATAGACAAGGTGGAGAAAAAGTTATAATTAGTTATACTTTTAATAGGAAAGTAAGAAAAACATACCTCCTCTGGCTGTCGAATCCTCATGGCCCGGTTATATTGGTCCTCAGTGATGCGACCCTCCTCATAAAAGTGAAGCCATGTCACTGCGCGATTATGGCCTCGATGGTAACCTACCTCTCTAGGAGTAGGTGTCCTACCAACGATGGTAGTCTACAAAACATTTAGAGATATATAAACAATTATGAGTCACAATATATTAGACTAAAATATATAAATAATTGAAAGAAATATAAATTTAAAAAAACTAGAAATCAAAATATACTTACAAACTCTGCCTCTCACGACTCTCTGCCGCTCGATCCATAATGTGACGATCCCATTATTTCCATTTGGATCCGTCGCGCCTCTGCGTGCTGGCGACTCTTCACTTTCTCAGTTGCTTTCTTCTTGTCTTTCTTCCACTCTATGCACTGGCACATAGGTGGTTGGCAATAGGCTCCACGCCCCTTCTCCAGCCTCTGCAGTGAGTCCCTGGCCAGTGTCATGAGGTGGGATCTTTTGTTGTGAAGCATATCCCTCACTTTTGTACGTCCCCAATCATCCGAGAATCCCTGATCCTTAGGATTTGGATACCTCCTATGGACTGCCCTCAACACCTCCTACCACAAGCCGCTTTTCTGATTTTTGAAGGCAATGAAACAATCTTTATACGTCGCATGCACGATGCTCCTCATGTATGCCATTACATCCCTTCCCTCATCAACATGAAAGATGCCACTAGCATCTGTAACTCTATAGTACTGGCGTACAACCTCCTCTACATGATCTACTGGTGAGGGTGATCACTCGCCACCTCCTAGGCAACCCCCACACAACCCTTGTCCTCCCCCTCAACTCTCCCTCCTCCCTCTCTGTCGACTGCCCTCTGCCTCACTGGACGCACGAGCTTCTGCAGATGCACGTGCTTCTGCAAATGCACGTGCTTCAGCCGATGCACGTGGAGTACCTGCAAATGGAGTACCTGTATATGGAGTATCTATATGTGGAGTACCTACATGTGGAGTCTCGAAAGTAGTGCCAGGCAAAGACGCCAGAGGCGTCCCAGACATGACACTGAACACCTCGTCCGCTATGGGAGAGTGGCCAAGGTGTGTGGTCATCTCTCCCATGAAGTCTTCCCTACTAGGAAAACCTCCAAAAAATGCATTGATCCCCTTGCCAAAGGAGGCCTATGTATCATTCATGCGATCCACATCTAGGTCATTGCTAGATGAACGAGGATACGACATCTACAAAAAAAAACACAGGAAAAAGATAAATTTATTTGCATACAAAAAATCATATATTACCTACATTTTCAAAGAGCTTTCTTTAGACATTGAGCATAACACTTAAGTGCTAATGCTTCTCTTAAACAAGAAAACTGATAAACACAAACATGGGATTCGTCACATTCATCATTGCAAAAATATATTGTTTACTATCAGAACTCGAAGACCTGGCGCGTGTATCCCCCCGTCTACATTGCAGGTTGGATGCGTTCTCAGACGTGCTCCAGAGTGAACCTTCTGTCCAGCGCGTCTATCTGCGCATCTAACATGCAGCACAGACGCACTGTCAAATGCGCATCCCAGGTCAATGTGCATGTATAATCACATATAGACTGCAGTTCAACCTTCTGTGCAGCGCGTCTACCATCGCGTGTACACTGCAGAGCACACGCGCCAGCACACGCGCCCTCAGACGCTATGAGAGAAAATATTTTTTGCGTCTATGTCTGCGTCTACACTGAGATGTAGACACGCTATCAGACGTACCTGGTCGGCCGATTTTAGGCTGACGACTGCCATTGATGATTTACAAAATGCAATACATAATGAAATCACAAATCCTAAATAAACAGACAGAGCAAAGAAAGGAAGAGAGAAACAAAGAGAGAGAGAGAGAGAGAGAGACTCACCTTGGATGTTTGGTGTGGTGGGTGGTGGCGCTTCTTCCTTCTCCTTCTTCCTCTCCTTGGTAAGTTACCCTCCCTTGGTGCTTGCTTGCTTACTTGCTGCTTCTTCTTGTTCTCCTCTTTCTTGTTCTCTCTTTCTTCGTCTCCTTGGCTTTCCTTTTTCCCTTCTTGTGTGTTTGAATGAAAAAAGAGGTGAGTCATGAGGAGGTGAGGCATGAAGAGACTGCATGTTGATTAAACTCAAGCTTCAGAACCGCAAAAAACGCAGGAAATGAAAGGCGCAGTTTGAAAAGAAATTATTTAAGTGTGGTTTGAATTTCGACATGTGCGTCTATTTTTACGTGTATATGTGCATTTATTGTTCAGATAGACGCGAATATAGACGCATAGTTAAATGGGGATATAGACGCGCATTTGGGATTTATCATAATTTTTTGTTTTTAAGATAAGTTTTGATAGTGAATTCTTATCATAAGTTTTAATGTATTTATGATGATTTTTGTGTATTTAAAATTAAGATCTTATGTAAACATATGAATGACAAATATTTTGATGTTGTCATGAATTAGGTTTAATCATGTCGACGTCATCATCACCTAGTGTGGTGCAAGCTGGTGAGTCAATGAGCACATCCTCAAGTGAGGATGAAACATTGCATCTTCATAATCAAGATGCATGGCTACGACGAAAAATTAAATGCATGTGTGATCGTTGACGAGGGTGTATTTTTCGAGCACGTCGAATTGCAATGTAACACCTCACCTTGTATGGAGAATGGGACTGAGAAAAATTACCGGTATTCATTGTTTTTTTTTCCACTAAGATTGCATGTCTATGTTACGGGAATTATATATCAACATACATAAAACTTCCTTTTGTGGTTGAGCAGGATGCCGTGCCACATCCTCAGATGCTCCCTCCCAGGCGTCGAGAGGCTGCAAAACGTCGACGCGAGGAGGCAGAGTCTTCAAGAAGAGTAGAGACTGACGACCATGATAGTAGCCCTCATGAAATGCCCCATCAAGTCGTAGAGGATGAGATTTTGGACAACATGGTACACCATCTATTTTCACAACCGATTCAGGGAGAAGGTCACTCTACGAAGCCAGATGATCCACTATATGTAGCATCATCTACTCCGTTGTATGAAGGTTGTACGTACTCCGTTCTTCGTGCGTCCCTCGAGATACTTAACTTGCAAACAATTTATGGATGGAGTAATGTCAGTTTGGATGCGTTATTGAAGTAGGTATCAATTCAGTTTGGCTTATGAATCATAATATTAATTGTTCTATTTTGAAATCAGACAAAAATATATGATGTTGGTGGTTTTTTAACTCACTTTTAAAAATATATGTAGGTTATTATCACAAATGCTTCCAAAAGGAAACAAATTGCCAACTAAGAGAGAGCAAGCAAGACATTACTTGACATCTCTGGGAGGCCTCGATTATGTCAAGATCCATGCATGTGTCAATGATTGTGTCTTATTTCGTGGGATTCATGAGTTCGCACGAGAGTGTCTTGTTTGTGGCGAATCAAGATACGAAGTGGAGATGAAGTCAATGGATGTGCCTCGTAAGGTTTTGTGACATTTTCCGATTGTTCCACGTATAAGACTTATGTTCAAGTGTAAGTCTATTGGAAAGCGCATGTCATGGCACGCTAGTCATCGTTCAAGTGATGGAAAATGGAGGATCCTTGCAGACACACCAGCATGGCAACATATAGATAATTTGTGGCCCGTTTTCAAAGAAGAGCCAAGAAATTTGAGATTTGGTTTAGGTATGGATGGAATCAATCCATTTGGCATCAAAAGCACATCATATAGTGTATGGCCAGTGGTATTGGTGAACTATAATATTCATCCATCCATGGCAATTAAAAAGTGACATGTAATGTTGTCCCTTCTGATTTCTGGAAAGCACAAGGTAAAAAACATGGACATTTACTTAGAGCCTTTGATTGAAGAGTTAGAAATGTTATGGGAAGGTATTGAGGTGCAAGATACAAGTGCATCTGCATCCTCTAGAGATTTCACATTGAAGGCCATGTTGTTGTCGACCATGCATGACTTTCCAGGATACGGAGAGTGTTCAGGTACATGTATATAACTCTATATTTGAAATTCAAGACTTGAATCAATTGCATTCTATTAATTCACTTATTTTTTTAGGTTTAACCACGTCAGGATATCATGCATGTCCTATTTGCGGTCCCTCTCTAGTTTTCTCTAGGCGGGCACGTTTAAAGAAGGTTATCTACGACAATCATCACCGATTTCTTCCTATTGACCATCCCAAATATGTTCTCCCTACTAATGGAATGACTCCACAATCTCTAACCATTCGAGATTGGAAGGAGAGATGGATTAATTCCGACAGCCACCCTCCACTGGGCATGAGTCGGTAAGAAGTGCATTTCTCTCGGTTGACTTTAAAGTATTTAGCATGATGAATTGTTTACATAATATATTGTTTATTTGTTAGGTTCTCTATATTTTTTCGTCTTCCGTACTGGACTGAACTCAAGATCAATCACCTGTTGGACCGCATGCACATATTCAAAAATGTTGTATCTACATTATGGGATCACTTGATAGGGGCTTGTGATTCAGTTAATATAAGGGAGGATTTACGTAACATTGGTCGCATGAGACGAGCCTAGCCACGCATTGGACCCAGAGGAAAGATTGAGCTACCCCATGCACCTTGGATTTTGTCAAAGAACGAGGAAAAAATAGTGAAGAAACAAATATATAGCTTTCCAACACCCACAGGATGTATGAGATGTCTCAAGGGAGCCTTCATAAAGAAAAAGAAAAGAGGTGTGGAGCAACTATCTGGTTTGAAGTCCCACGATTGGCACAAAATGATTCAAGTAAGGATATCTCTAACCATGAATATAGTAATTAGTGGAGTAACTATGTGTAAACTTTGGGGTATGATGACTTTTTCCCTAACTAATTATTTGATCTATGAATATTGTTTACATTCAGTTTGTACTTCCTACTAGCATATCCCATTGTGTATCCAAAGATGTATGTGATATCATTTACAAGATGGGAGAGCTTGTGAGGTGTGTATACATTGTATTTTTTCATTATCTTTGAATTTCTACACAAAAATAAACAATTCTCAAATACATCTTGACAGATACGTGAGCTCGAAGGAAATTGTTCCAAACACATTGCAAGATGCTCAAGTATTATCTGTTGAGGTGGTTTGTTTGGTGGAGGAAATTTTTCCTTGATCCATTTTGACTACTCAATTATATTTACTCGTACATTTGATTGATGAGATCGCACTTTGTGGGGTAGTTCATGTAAGGTGGATGTTTTTTCTTGAGCGCTTCATGAAAAACTTAAAAGATTTTGTGAGGCAAAAAGCACGGCCTGAGGGAAGCATGGCTGAGGGTTGGTTAGTGCAATCATCCCTTGTTTATATCTCTGAATACCTTGCTGAAGTGGATCCCTCTCAACCACGACTATGGAAAGATGATGAAGACTTGAGGATGACCTCTATAGTACCTTAAGGAAAAGGAATGAGTAAAGTGCTAACAATAGAAGAACTTCGTAAGTTAAATAGTTTTTGTGTGCTCAATAGTGATGTAATGAGCAAATGGGTGCAGACACTATATAATGAAGCAAGGGCAAGAAGAAAAAGCGAAAG